>NW_027195571.1:20000-162500 GCF_038502225.1 Cherax quadricarinatus
CTATACTCTGTCTGCGGTCTTCTTTGCCCGTCCCCAATTTGGCTGAATTGAATTCGAGAAGCCAGTTACTGGACCACATGTCCAACCTGTCCAGGTCTCTTTGCAGTCCTGCCTCATCCTCGTCCGATTTAATTCTTCTCATCAACTTCACGTCATCTGCGAACAGGGACACTTCAGAGTCTATTCCTTCCATCATGTCGTTCACATATATCAAAAATAGCACTGGTCCTAGAACTGACCCCTGTGGTACCCCTCTCGTAAGAGGCGCCCACTGTGATACCTCTTCACGTACCATGACTCGTTGCTGCCTCCCTGTCAGGTATTCCCTTATCCATTGCAGTGCCCTCCCTTTTACATGCGCCTGATCCTCCATCTTCTGCACTAATCTCTTGTGGGGAACTGTGTCAAAGGCTTTCCTGCAGTCTGTGTGTGCGTGTGTGTGTGTGTGTGTGTGTGTGTGTGTGTGTGTGTGTGTGTGTGTGTGTGTGTGTGTGTGTGTGTGTGTGTGTGTGTGTGTGTACTCACGTATTTGTAATAACCTATTTGTGGTTGCAGGGGTCGAGACATAGTTCCTGGCCCCGCCTCTTCACTGATCGCTACTGGTCCTCTCTCTCCCTGCTTCATGAGCTTTATCATACCTCATCTTAAAATTATGTATGGTTCCTGCCTCCACTACATATGACAACAGGAAAATACAACCTCCCTTCCTGTAAGCTTTTCCACCCTGAAATGTGTCACTTTTCAGTACAGGAAAGAGAGTGCTGTAACTTATATTGCCAGACACACCACCTAAAAGGGACAAGAAGACACAGAACATCTAGACCATAGGACAACCTGGGTAGCCACAGCCACTCCAGAGAGCGAGGTTTTCTAGCGCCAGGAAGGAAAATAAGATGGCAGGAAATGACAGAAATTGTACGCCAACTCCAATCATTTCTTGAGTGGAGTCACAGTCGATGGCCTCCACTCTGAAACAACAGATAATAGTGCCAGGCAAAAAAGACCTTCCCCCTGTACCAACAATACCACCAATCAGACGACATTCATCTTTGTAAATATACAGGGTCTAAAGCCAGCAAAGAATAACAAAATACCATTCATCCGTGGACTGCTTACGGAGTCAAAGGCAATGGTCGCGGTTTTCACAGAGACCCACATAAAGGATCACTTGGACAACGAAATGTAGATCCCAGGTTACAGCCTATACAGATGCGACAGAATGAACAGGCAAAAGGGTGGGGGGGGGGGTTGGACTGTAAATTATAGTCACTTATATGCTCAAAACTACTAAATGCCTCAAATGATGTAGTTGAAATAACTACTAAATGCCTCAAATGATGTAGTTGAAATAACTACTAAATGCCTCAAATGATGTAGTTGAAATAACTACTAAATGCCTCAAATGATGTAGTTGAAATTTAAGCAGTAAAGATCAAGAAGCAAAACCTGGTCATTGTGGTTGTACACAAGCCTCCACATGCAACGTCCCAACAATTCCAAGAACAGCTTTCGAAAATTGACCACTGGCTGGAAAATCTTCCAGCTCCTGCCCCCAACATCTTACTCCTGGGGGATTTCAACCTAAGACACCTAAAATGGAGGAATACAGCAAATAATGTGGTAGCAGAGATAACACTAGGAGGCAGCTCAGATGAAAACTCACCTTAAACCAGCAAATAACAGAACCTACAAGATTGAAGAACACGCTGGGTCTCATCTTCACAATGATGATCTGATACGAAATGTCTCTATATCAAAAACAACATACCCGGATCACAACATAATATAGATCCACACATGTATGCATGGAGCACCAGACTGACAAAATGTGATCAGTCACGAGGGAGTCTTCACCAAATTCAACTTCAATAAAAAAATCCATAAGGTGGGACCAAGTAAACCAAGTCCTAAATGATATAAACTGGGAAGATAGACTAAGCAACATGGATCCTACCCTATGTCTAGAACAAATTAACTCCTTGGCACTTGAGGTATGCTCAAGGCATATTCCGTTAAGGAAAAGGAGGAGAAGATGTAAACTAGAAAGAGAAAGGCGCTCCCTATACAGGCGAAGGCAAAGAATAACAAAGTGGCTACGAGAGGCCAATATATCTGTAATACGTAGGGAGACACTGGTCAGAGAAATAGCAAATATCGAACTAAAGCTAAAGGAATCTTACAGGAGTCAAGAAATGAGAGAACAACATCCAGTATTGGGCCCCTACTTAAACGGAATGAGCCCTATAAAGATAACAAGGAAATAAGTGAGCTACTCAAGTCTCAATATGACTCGTTTTTCAGCGAGCCGCTAACCAGACTGACAGTCGAAGACTTAAATAAATTTTTTATGAGAGAGAGACAGAATTTGGTAGACACAAACCTATCTGATATTATCCTGATGCCAAATGACTTCGAAAAGGCGATAAAAGACATGCCCCAGGCACAGACTCATGGAACTCCGAGTTCATCAAGAACTGCAAGAAGCCCCTATCACGAGCTTTTACCATCCTATGGAGAGGGAGCATGGACACGGGGGTTATCCCACAGTTGCTAAAAACAACAGACATAGCCCCACTCCACAAAGGGGGCAGTAAAGCAATAGCAAAGAACTACAGACCGATAGCACTAACATCCCTATATCACAAAAATCTTTGAAAGGGTCCTAAGAAGCAAGATCACAACCCACCTAGATACCCATCAGTTACACAACCCAGGGCAGCATGGGTTTAGAGGAGGTCGCTCCTCTCTGCCCCAACTATTGTTCCTGTATGCTCTAGAAGACAACTGGTGGCCTGGTGGTTAACGCTCTCGCTTCACACGGTGAGGGCCTGGGTTCGATTCCCAGCCAGAGTAGAAACATTGGACGTGTTTCTTTCCACCTGTTGTCTATGTTCCCCATCAGTAAAATGGGTACCTGGGTGTTAGTCGACTGGTGTGGGTCGCATCCTGGGACACTGACCTAAGGAGGCCTGGTCACAGACCGGGCCGCGGGGGCGTTGACCCCCGGAACTCTCTCCAGGTAAACTCTCCAGGTAATGGAACTCTCTGTAGGTATACTCCAGGTATACTACATCCCTTGCCAGACTATTCCACTTCCCGACAACTCTTTGACTAAAGAAATACTTCCTAACATTTCGTTGACTCATCTGAGTCTTCAGCTTCCAATTGTGGCCCCTTGTTGCTGTGTCCCATCTCTGGAACATCCTGTCTCTGTCCACCTTGTCAGTTCATCGCAATATTTTGTATGTTGTTATCATGTCTCCCCAACCCTCCTGTCCTCCAGTGTCGTCAGGCCGATTTCCCTTAACATTTCTTCGTAGGACATTTCCGTTAACTCTGGAACTAGTCTTGTTGCAAACCTTTGCACTTTCTCTAATTTCTTGACGTGCTTGACCAGGTGTGGGTTCCAAACTGGTGCTGCATTCTCCAGTACGGGCCTGACGTATATCGTGTACAGTGTCTTGAACGATTCCTTACTAAGGTATCGGAACACTATTCTCAGGTTTGTCAGGCGCCCGTATGCTGCAGCAGTTATCTGGGAACATCACGACGTCCGTCGTGAAGTTCCCAGTAGTCGACTCACATTCGTTAGGTAGCACTACACCTTCACTTGTGGAATTCGTCAAGACGTTCTCGATGGTCTTCGTTGGTGCTATTGCAGCCCCATGCAACACTAACTAGGTGAATATTACGTGCATCTGGCAGAGAAGTGGAGGTCTCATTACTGCTCGCTTCTGCCCCTTGCTGAGAGTGTTGTACTCTCTGACCTTCTTGATCCTTTTCAAACGCTATGCTCCGATGATATGTTGCGCTAATCTTCTCCATGAGCTTTATCATTCTTCTTAAAACTATGTATAGATCCTGCCTCCACTGCATCACTTCCCAGACTATTCCACTTCCTGACAACTCTGTGACTAAAGAAATACTTCCTAAAATCCTTGTGATTCATCTCAGTCTTCAACTTCCAACTGTGACCCCTTGTTCTTGTGTCCCATCTCTGGAATATCCTGTCTCTGTCCACCTTGTCTGTTCCTCTCAGTATTTTATATGTCGTTATCATGTCCCCCCTATCCCTCCTGTCCTCCAGTATCGTTATGTTGAGTTCCCTTAACCTCTCCTCGTAGGACATACCTCTTAGCTCTGGGACTAGTCTTGTTGCAAACCTCTGCACTTTCTCTAGTTTCCTTATGTGCCTGGCCAGGTGTGGGGTTCCAAACTGGTGCCGCATACTCCAATATGGGCCTGACGTACAAGGTGTGACTCAGATGAGTCAAAGAGATGTTAGGAAGTATTTCTTCAGTCATAGAGTTGTCAGGAAGTAGAATAGTCTGGAAAGTGAGGTAGTGGTGGCAGGTACCATACATAGCTTTAAGAAGAGGTATGATAAAGCTCATGTGTGTGTGTGTGTGTGTGTGTGTGTGTGTGTGTGTGTGTGTGTGTGTGTGTGTGTGTGTGTGTGTGTGTGTGTGTGTGTGTGTGTATGTGTGTGTGTGTGTGTGTGTATGTGTGTGTGTGTGTATGTGTATGTGTATGTGTATGTGTATGTGTGCGTGTGTGTGTGTGTGTGTGTACACACCTATTTGTACTCGTCTATTTGTGGTTGCAGAGGTCGAATTACAGCTCCTGGCCCCGCCTCTTCACTGATCGCTACTAGGTCACTGTCTCCCTGGTCGACGAGGTTTATCGTACCTCATCCTAAAAGTATGCTAAGCTCCTGACTCCACTCTATCACTCTCCAGATTGTTCCACTTCTTGACAACTCTAAGACTGAAGAAATACTTCCTAACATCCTTGTGACACATCTGAGTTATCATGGTATTATAATGATTGACTTTCTGGACTGATGAAATGTGGGTCGTACGTACTCTTGCTGCTACCACATTAATTTATTCATTTTAATGAAATTTTTCAAGCAAAGTATGAGAAGCAGCTAAGTTTTCCAGAAACTATGTTCGTATGTTCTCCCGGAAGATGAGTGTCATCAGTGACAGTGACTGACGATGGCCTCATAACATGAGTGCTGCCACTGACAAGTGACTGACGATGACCTCATAACATGAGTGCTGCCACTGACAAGTGACTGACGATGGCCTCATAACATGAGTGTTGCCACTGACAAGTGACTGACGATGACCTCATAACATGAGTGTTGCCACTGACAAGTGACTGACGATGGCCTCATAACATGAGTGTTGCCACTGACAAGTGACTGACGATGACCTCATAACATGAGTGTTGCCACTGACAAGTGACTGACGATGGCCTCATAACATGAGTGTTGCCACTGACAAGTGACTGACGATGGCCTCATAACATGAGTGTTGCCACTGACAAGTGACTGACGATGACCTCATAACATGAGTGTTGCCACTGACAAGTGACTGACGATGGCCTCATAACATGAGTGTTGCCACTGACAAGTGACTGACGATGGCCTCATAACATGAGTGTTGCCACTGACAAGTGATTGACGATGGCCTCATAACATGAGTGTTGCCACTGACAAGTGACTGACGATGGCCTCATAACATGAGTGCTGCCACTGACAAGTGACTGACGATGGCCTCATAACATGAGTGTTGCCACTGACAAGTGACTGACGATGGCCTCATAACATGAGTGCTGCCACTGACAAGTGACTGACGATGACCTCATAACATGAGTGCTGCCACTGACAAGTGACTGACGATGGCCTCATAACATGAGTGCTGCCACTGACAAGTGACTGACGATGACCTCATAACATGAGTGCTGCCACTGACAAGTGACTGACGATGGCCTCATAACATGAGTGCTGCCACTGACAAGTGACTGACGATGGCCTCATAACATGAGTGCTGTCACTGACAAATGACTGACGATGACCTCATAACATGAGTGCTGCCACTGACAAGTGACTGACGATGACCTCATAACATGAGTGCTGCCACTGACAAGTGACTGACGATGACCTCATAACATGAGTGCTGCCACTGACAAGTGACTGACGATGGCCTCATAACATGAGTGCTGCCACTGACAAGTGACTGACGATGGCCTCATAACATGAGTGTTGCCACTGACAAGTGACTGACGATGACCTCATAACATGAGTGTTGCCACTGACAAGTGACTGACGATGGCCTCATAACATGAGTGTTGCCACTGACAAGTGACTGACGATGACCTCATAACATGAGTGTTGCCACTGACAAGTGACTGACGATGGCCTCATAACATGAGTGTTGCCACTGACAAGTGACTGACGATGACCTCATAACATGAGTGTTGCCACTGACAAGTGACTGACGATGGCCTCATAACATGAGTGTTGCCACTGACAAGTGACTGACGATGACCTCATAACATGAGTGTTGCCACTGACAAGTGACTGACGATGGCCTCGAGAAAGATCAATACTACCGAGTAAGAGTCTGAAGTGTGTTATAATACCTTCAATGATGCCGTTCCATTGTTTAAGTAAATCAGAAATTATTTTTGTAGATTGTCATTAATTTGTCTGCCTTAAAAGCACATTCCATTTCCTTTCATTCCAGAAATGCAGAGTGATGTGCCGGGCAACAGTCTTCGTGATCATAAATGCGAGGGTTTAACTTGCTCTGAGTTGACTTTGCTCCTCTGATTAGCATAGTTTAAACTGATAAGGATACAATAGAATCCGGAAAATGTATCTTTTGTAAGGATGTTTTCAGAGAGTTTAGTTGCTGATGCAGCGAGCCACGTTGAGTCTTACTGGGCGACTAATGGATGTTTACCATCCGGTGGCCTGGTGGCTAAAGCTCCCGCTTCACACACGGAGGGCCCGGGTTCGATTCCCGGTGGGTGGAAACATTTCGACACGTTTCCTTACACCTGTTGTCCTGTTCACCTAGCAGCAAATAGGTACCTGGGTGTTAGTCGACTGGTGTGGGTCGCATCCTGGGGGACAAGATTAAGGACCCCAATGGAAATAAGTTAGACAGTCCTCGATGACGCACTGACTTTCTTGGGTTATCCTGGGTGGCTAACCCTCCAGGGTTAAAAATCCGAACGATATCTTAATCTCTTAATGATAGGAGGGAGGCAGTCAAACTAGTTCCCAGGTGTAGCTCTACTAGTGGAGGTGTTATCTGTCTACTTGACATAGTAGTTACGTCCCAGATGTAAAGGTACCTTGTTGGTGTAATTAGTCAACAACCTTGTTGGTGTAATTAGTCAACAACCTTGTTGGTGTAATTAGTCAACAACCTTGTTGGTGTAATTAGTCAACAACCTTGTTGGTGTAATTAGTCAACAACCTTGTTGGTGTAATTAGTCAACAACCTTGTTGGTGTAATTAGTCAACAACCTTGTTGGTGTAATTAGTCAACAACCTTGTTGGTGTAATTAGTCAACAACCTTGTTGGTGTAATTAGTCAACAACCTTGTTGGTGTAATTAGTCAACAACCTTGTTGGTGTAATTAGTCAACAACCTTGTTGGTGTAATTAGTCAACAACCTTGTTGGTGTAATTAGTCAACAACCTTGTTGGTGTAATTAGTCAACAACCTTGTTGGTGTAATTAGTCAACAACCTTGTTGGTGTAATTAGTCAACAACCTTGTTGGTGTAATTAGTCAACAACCTTGTTGGTGTAATTAGTCAACAACCTTGTTGGTGTAATTAGTCAACAACCTTGTTGGTGTAATTAGTCAACAACCTTGTTGGTGTAATTAGTCAACAACCTTGTTGGTGTAATTAGTCAACAACCTTGTTGGTGTAATTAGTCAACAACCTTGTTGGTGTAATTAGTCAACAACCTTGTTGGTGTAATTAGTCAACAACCTTGTTGGTGTAATTAGTCAACAACCTTGTTGGTGTAATTAGTCAACAACCTTGTTGGTGTAATTAGTCAACAACCTTGTTGGTGTAATTAGTCAACAACCTTGTTGGTGTAATTAGTCAACAACCTTGTTGGTGTAATTAGTCAACAACCTTGTTGGTGTAATTAGTCAACAACCTTGTTGGTGTAATTAGTCAACAACCTTGTTGGTGTAATTAGTCAACAACCTTGTTGGTGTAATTAGTCAACAACCTTGTTGGTGTAATTAGTCAACAACCTTGTTGGTGTAATTAGTCAACAACCTTGTTGGTGTAATTAGTCAACAACCTTGTTGGTGTAATTAGTCAACAACCTTGTTGGTGTAATTAGTCAACAACCTTGTTGGTGTAATTAGTCAACAACCTTGTTGGTGTAATTAGTCAACAACCTTGTTGGTGTAATTAGTCAACAACCTTGTTGGTGTAATTAGTCAACAACCTTGTTGGTGTAATTAGTCAACAACCTTGTTGGTGTAATTAGTCAACAACCTTGTTGGTGTAATTAGTCAACAACCTTGTTGGTGTAATTAGTCAACAACCTTGTTGGTGTAATTAGTCAACAACCTTGTTGGTGTAATTAGTCAACAACCTTGTTGGTGTAATTAGTCAACAACCTTGTTGGTGTAATTAGTCAACAACCTTGTTGGTGTAATTAGTCAACAACCTTGTTGGTGTAATTAGTCAACAACCTTGTTGGTGTAATTAGTCAACAACCTTGTTGGTGTAATTAGTCAACAACCTTGTTGGTGTAATTAGTCAACAACCTTGTTGGTGTAATTAGTCAACAACCTTGTTGGTGTAATTAGTCAACAACCTTGTTGGTGTAATTAGTCAACAACCTTGTTGGTGTAATTAGTCAACAACCTTGTTGGTGTAATTAGTCAACAACCTTGTTGGTGTAATTAGTCAACAACCTTGTTGGTGTAATTAGTCAACAACCTTGTTGGTGTAATTAGTCAACAACCTTGTTGGTGTAATTAGTCAACAACCTTGTTGGTGTAATTAGTCAACAACCTTGTTGGTGTAATTAGTCAACAACCTTGTTGGTGTAATTAGTCAACAACCTTGTTGGTGTAATTAGTCAACAACCTTGTTGGTGTAATTAGTCAACAACCTTGTTGGTGTAATTAGTCAACAACCTTGTTGGTGTAATTAGTCAACAACCTTGTTGGTGTAATTAGTCAACAACCTTGTTGGTGTAATTAGTCAACAACCTTGTTGGTGTAATTAGTCAACAACCTTGTTGGTGTAATTAGTCAACAACCTTGTTGGTGTAATTAGTCAACAACCTTGTTGGTGTAATTAGTCAACAACCTTGTTGGTGTAATTAGTCAACAACCTTGTTGGTGTAATTAGTCAACAACCTTGTTGGTGTAATTAGTCAACAACCTTGTTGGTGTAATTAGTCAACAACCTTGTTGGTGTAATTAGTCAACAACCTTGTTGGTGTAATTAGTCAACAACCTTGTTGGTGTAATTAGTCAACAACCTTGTTGGTGTAATTAGTCAACAACCTTGTTGGTGTAATTAGTCAACAACCTTGTTGGTGTAATTAGTCAACAACCTTGTTGGTGTAATTAGTCAACAACCTTGTTGGTGTAATTAGTCAACAACCTTGTTGGTGTAATTAGTCAACAACCTTGTTGGTGTAATTAGTCAACAACCTTGTTGGTGTAATTAGTCAACAACCTTGTTGGTGTAATTAGTCAACAACCTTGTTGGTGTAATTAGTCAACAACCTTGTTGGTGTAATTAGTCAACAACCTTGTTGGTGTAATTAGTCAACAACCTTGTTGGTGTAATTAGTCAACAACCTTGTTGGTGTAATTAGTCAACAACCTTGTTGGTGTAATTAGTCAACAACCTTGTTGGTGTAATTAGTCAACAACCTTGTTGGTGTAATTAGTCAACAACCTTGTTGGTGTAATTAGTCAACAACCTTGTTGGTGTAATTAGTCAACAACCTTGTTGGTGTAATTAGTCAACAACCTTGTTGGTGTAATTAGTCAACAACCTTGTTGGTGTAATTAGTCAACAACCTTGTTGGTGTAATTAGTCAACAACCTTGTTGGTGTAATTAGTCAACAACCTTGTTGGTGTAATTAGTCAACAACCTTGTTGGTGTAATTAGTCAACAACCTTGTTGGTGTAATTAGTCAACAACCTTGTTGGTGTAATTAGTCAACAACCTTGTTGGTGTAATTAGTCAACAACCTTGTTGGTGTAATTAGTCAACAACCTTGTTGGTGTAATTAGTCAACAACCTTGTTGGTGTAATTAGTCAACAACCTTGTTGGTGTAATTAGTCAACAACCTTGTTGGTGTAATTAGTCAACAACCTTGTTGGTGTAATTAGTCAACAACCTTGTTGGTGTAATTAGTCAACAACCTTGTTGGTGTAATTAGTCAACAACCTTGTTGGTGTAATTAGTCAACAACCTTGTTGGTGTAATTAGTCAACAACCTTGTTGGTGTAATTAGTCAACAACCTTGTTGGTGTAATTAGTCAACAACCTTGTTGGTGTAATTAGTCAACAACCTTGTTGGTGTAATTAGTCAACAACCTTGTTGGTGTAATTAGTCAACAACCTTGTTGGTGTAATTAGTCAACAACCTTGTTGGTGTAATTAGTCAACAACCTTGTTGGTGTAATTAGTCAACAACCTTGTTGGTGTAATTAGTCAACAACCTTGTTGGTGTAATTAGTCAACAACCTTGTTGGTGTAATTAGTCAACAACCTTGTTGGTGTAATTAGTCAACAACCTTGTTGGTGTAATTAGTCAACAACCTTGTTGGTGTAATTAGTCAACAACCTTGTTGGTGTAATTAGTCAACAACCTTGTTGGTGTAATTAGTCAACAACCTTGTTGGTGTAATTAGTCAACAACCTTGTTGGTGTAATTAGTCAACAACCTTGTTGGTGTAATTAGTCAACAACCTTGTTGGTGTAATTAGTCAACAACCTTGTTGGTGTAATTAGTCAACAACCTTGTTGGTGTAATTAGTCAACAACCTTGTTGGTGTAATTAGTCAACAACCTTGTTGGTGTAATTAGTCAACAACCTTGTTGGTGTAATTAGTCAACAACCTTGTTGGTGTAATTAGTCAACAACCTTGTTGGTGTAATTAGTCAACAACCTTGTTGGTGTAATTAGTCAACAACCTTGCTGGTGTAATTAGTCAACAACCTTGTTGGTGTAATTAGTCAACAACCTTGTTGGTGTAATTAGTCAACAACCTTGTTGGTGTAATTAGTCAACAACCTTGTTGGTGTAATTAGTCAACAACCTTGCTGGTGTAATTAGTCAACAACCTTGCTGGTGTAATTAGTCAACAACCTTGTTGGTGTAATTAGTCAACAACCTTGTTGGTGTAATTAGTCAACAACCTTGTTGGTGTAATTAGTCAACAACCTTGCTGGTGTAATTAGTCAACAACCTTGCTGGTGTAATTAGTCAACAACCTTGTTGGTGTAATTAGTCAACAACCTTGTTGGTGTAATTAGTCAACAACCTTGTTGGTGTAATTAGTCAACAACCTTGCTGGTGTAATTAGTCAACAACCTTGTTGGTGTAATTAGTCAACAACCTTGTTGGTGTAATTAGTCAACAACCTTGTTGGTGTAATTAGTCAACAACCTTGTTGGTGTAATTAGTCAACAACCTTGTTGGTGTAATTAGTCAACAACCTTGTTGGTGTAATTAGTCAACAACCTTGTTGGTGTAATTAGTCAACAACCTTGTTGGTGTAATTAGTTGTTGGTGTAATTAGTCAACAACCTTGTTGGTGTAATTAGTCAACAACCTTGTTGGTGTAATTAGTCAACAACCTTGCTGGTGTAATTAGTCAAGAACGTGAGACGACCCATGAAGATATTGGTAAAGGTGAATAAAATATATTACATAAAACCTCGCACATATAATTTTTCTTTGTGAAAGATAGGAGAGACAGAGAAGATTTTAAAAGTAGTATGAACCGTACACAGCGAACCTTTCTGCTACATTACGATAAGAACGATAAGAAAATCTGCTTCCTCCTTAATATTCAGGACTTACCCTGTGAGTACAAGGTCGATATTTTCCATTCATTAACTCTCTCAATATGTTACCTGCGTTTATTACCTTCACATAATTCAGTGACCTCCAGTCAGTTGTGTGTATCTGACTTATTTATCGAATACTCTTTCTACATTATTATTTATATATAGATAATTCTCTTTTATGAAAAACATTTAATATATCAGAAATGTTCTTTAAGAGAAGTACATTTAAAGACCTAGAGTACTAAATCCTACCTCTGTGATATATGCCCTTTGTTTCACTGATGGTGTAGTGTGAGTATGTGGAGTGAAGGGGAGAGTTGGTGACCATTTACTTAACGGAGAATATTTAAATGATTATTGAAGGAGACCTCAGCTCTAGTGTAATAGAGAAAAGATCTGCTCTGTTTTAAGTACCAGTTACAGCAATATATAAGTAGAGATTACATATTTCAGATTTACATCCTTCCCAGAAAAACAAAAATGAGGCGAGTAATGGGACAGTGACCACGCAGCCCGAAACTCTCTCCCGTAAATTAAAGAAAAACTTCCTTCCATACCTCTAGCTGATGCCACACTTGTGAAGATTTAGCTTACTTCTAAAACCATCTTATTAACTAACACAGAAAACACAAGCCTCCAGCTCACTCCAGCAACCTCGAGTACCACTCACACAGCAAACACAAGCCTCCAGCTCACTCCGGCAACCTCGAGTACCATTTACACAGCAAACACAAGCCTCCAGCTCATTCTAGCAACCTCGAGTACCACTCACACAGCAAACAGAAACCTCCAGCTCACTCCACGAACCTCGAGTACCACTCACACAGCAAACACAAGCCTCCAACTCACTCCAGCAACCTCGACTGCCACTCACACAGCAAACACATGCCCACAGCTTATTCCAGTAATCTCGAGTACCACTCACACAGCAAACACAAGCCTCAAGTTCATTCCAGCAACCTCGAGTACAACTCACACAGCAAACACAAGCATCCAGCTCACTCCTCGAACCTCGAGTGCCACTCACACAGCAAGCACAAGCCTCCAGCTCGATTCAGCAACCTCGACTGCCACTCACACAGCAAACACAAGCCTCCAGCTTATTCCAGCAACCTCGAGTACCACTCACACAGCAAACACAAGCATCAAGTTCATTCCAGCAACCTCGAGTACAACTCACACAGCAAACACAAGCATCCAGCTCACTCCTCGAACCTCGAGTGCCACTCACACAGCAAACACAAGCCTTCAGTTCATTCCAGCAACCTCGACTGCCACTCACACAGCAAACACAAGCCTCCAGCTTATTCCAGCAACCTCGAGTACCACTCACACAGCAAACACAAGCATCAAGTTCATTCCAGCAACCTCGAGTACAACTCACACAGCAAACACAAGCCTCCAGCTCGATTCAGCAACCTCGAGTGCCACTCACACAGCAATCACAAGTCTCCAGCTCACTCCAGCAACCTCGAGTACCACTCACGCAGCAAACACAAGCCTCCAGCTCACTCCAGCAACCTCGAGTACCACTCACGCAGCAAACACAAGCCTCCAGCTCACTCCAGCAACCTCGAATACCACTCACACAGCAAACACAAGCATTCAGCTCACTCCAACAACCTCGAGTACCACTCACACAGCGAACACAAGCCTCCAGCTCACTCCGGCAACCTGGAGTACCACTCACACAGCAAACACACGCATCAAGTTCATTCCAGCAACCTCGAGTACAACTCACACAGCAAACACAAGCCTCCAGCTCGATTCAGCAACCTCGAGTGCCACTCACACAGCAAACCCAAACCCCCAGCTCATTCCAGCAACCTCGAGTACCACTCACACAGCAAACACAAGCCTCCAACTCACTCCAGCAACCTGGAGTACCACTCACACAGCAAACTCAAACTTGCAGCTCACTCCAGCAACCTGGAGTACCACTCACACAGCAAACACAAGCCTCCAACTCACTCCAGCAACCTGGAGTACCACTCACGGCATCAATCCTACACTGCGGTAACATTTTTATTTACACTTCTGTAACATACACGCACACCTTTATTACATACATCTTCTTCACTACAACCGTTTAGTGAAAGAATGAAAGGTAGATGCCAAATTTTTGCTATAAGTGATAAAAAGTGTTACTCTTATCGGTGACAGGGAGAGATCGAAATACCGTACATCGAGTTCAACAATAATCTCAATATTGTATAACATAGCAAATGACCAAATTTTGCACAGGTGTAATAAGAACTAACGAATATCACTTACCCGGTGAGAATGAAGACCTTAAAAGGAGGGTCTCGTTAAATAATCTGTCAGCAGGAAGGGGCAAGTCAAACATCCCCAGGAACTCCGAGATGTTAGCGATGCTGTTAAGGCGAATCAGGTTCTCCATGTCCAGCTGCCGAGGAAGAATAAAATAATACTTGTGGATGGGAGAACGAGGCAGGTGGTCTACCTGATGCTTAGTAATGAACCACACTTTAACTGAGACCCCAAATAAACACACACAAACACACTTATATATATATATATACATATATATATATATATATATATATATATATATATATATATATATATATATATATATATATATATATATATATATATTATATATATATATATATGTCGTGCCGAATATGTAAAACTGGCCAGTTAGCAAGAACTCATTTAAAATTAAGTCCTTTCTAAAATTTTCTCTTATACGTTTAAAGATATATTTTTTTCATTAATGTTGATATAAAAATTTATAATTTTGCACCAAAAGAATCTTTGAAAACTTACCTAACCTTATTATAACAAGAGCATTTTATTTTAGCCTAACTCAACTAAATATATTTTAGATTTGTTTACAATAATTTAATACTAAACAAACACGGTGAAATATATTTTTTTCGTTAGGTTCAGAATGATTTTGGCGAAATTATTGCATACACAAATTTTCACTTGTCCTATATGGCAAGATGAGCGTTGCTATTTAAGCCAAGATCGCAAGTTCTGCCTATTCGGCACGACATATATATATATATATATATATATATATATATATATATATATATATATATATATATATATATATATATATATATATATATATATATATATATATATATATATATATATATATATATATAATATATAGAAATATAAGCGCTATTCGTGACTATATATTATCAAGGAATAATAATGATTTGAAATACCCAAGAAACGTAATTGATAAATCTTTTAAAATTGCTAGAATCAACTAAAAATATGTTGGTTCTCCCTTACCATGAAAACTTGGTTGATATGCCTTCTCTTCTTAAGACTTTTAATATCAAAGTTGAATTTAAAAATCTTGATACAGTAAAAAAAACTTTTGATAAAGAATTCCCCCCAAAATGCTGATGGATGTGTCTATAAGATTCCTTGTAAAATTTGCGATAAAGTTTATTACGGTCAAACCGGTAAAAATTTCGAAGATTAAAACAACATAAATATAGCATTAGAACTGGACAAGATTCCAATGCTCTATTTATTCATGTGAGAGATTTTAACCATCCAATTGATTTTCAAAAAGTTGAGAAAGTTGTATCAAGCAAGTCCATGGTCGACAGGAATATAATTGAATCTTGTTTCATAAAAAGCAGTTTTGACAATAATATGAATATTTCCTTTGGTTTATATAAATTAGATCCATTTATAATTAATAGAATTTGGGAAGAATTTAATAATACATTGGACAAATAATAAATTTTAAAATTCTTAATTCTTGGGTAGAATAGTTTGTTTGTGGGTTGTGTGAAGGACCTGTCTAGTTGGGCCAGCGGGCCTGCTGCAGTGTTCTCTTTCTTATGAGTCGCGCGTCAGGTGTTGCTTTGTTGTGGGATGTGATAGTGAGGTGTGGGCTACACTTTTTATATGCCATCCTTTGATGCATTACTCTTATTGTTCCTTGATAATGTGAGTAGTTACAAAACACTTGGAATTATTCTATTCTTTCAGAGTGGTTGTTTTGCATATTCTGAAATCACATGTTTACTATCATCTAATTACATATATATATATATATATATATATATATATATATATATATATATATATATATATATATATATATATATATATATATATATATATATATATATATGGAATGTGAGTGGTGCACTCAGGAGTCTGTGGAGACAAAGAAGGTAATCTATGGAAGCATAAGAAGGAATGTATGAGAGTATAGTGGTACCAAGACTCTTAAATGAGTCAAGCATGAACGGTGAATGTTGTAATAAGCAGGTAGTAGAGATGTGTCTGAGGATAATGTGTGGCGTGAACGATTCTGCAAAAAAAATCGTGACTTGGAGATTAGAAGGATGTGTGGGGCTTCTAAAAGTATTATTTAGAGGGCTGAGGAGTGTTGAGGGGGTTCGATCATTTAGAGAGGTTTGAATAAAATAAGATGACTTGAAGGTCGTATACATCTGTAGTGGAGAGAAGGCGGGGTAGGATCATCCTAGAAAAGGTTGGAGGGACAAGATAAAGGTTTTGTGTGAGAAGGGATTAGACATCCAGAAAACGAGGATTAGACAGAAGTGATTGGAGATAAATAGTTTTTATGACTACTTGCTGTTGATATCTGAGCATGGGAACATTTTGAAGGTAGTTAAGGAAACCGGTTAGCTGGACTTGAGTCCTAGAGGTGGGAAGTACACTGCCAGTGCCAACAATCTGAAGAAGGAATGGGGATATTTACAAGCTTGAGCTGCAGTGTTGACACGCCTCTGGAAAGACAGTGATGGAGTGAGTTTTTCTTTTAGAAAAATGAGTGTAAAGGGGAAACTTGTAATTGTTTTACATGATGGTAGGATTGCTGGTGTGTTTTTTTTCTCATAAACATGCTGGATACCAGGTATATCTTGCTACTTATACTTACACTTAGGTCACACGAGGCCAAGCCCATGATGACACTCTTCAGGTCACTTGTTCTATCTAGGCTGGAATATTGCTGCACACTAACAGCACCTTTCAAGGCAGGTGAAATTGCCGACCTAGAAAATGTACAGAGAACTTTCACGGCGCGCATAACGGAGATAAAACACCTCAATTATTGGGAGCGCATGAGGTTCCTAAACCTGTATTCCCTGGAACGCAGGAGGGAGAGATACATGATTATATACACCTGGAAAATCCTAGAGGGACTAGTACCGAACTTGCACACGAAAATCACCCACTACGAAAGCAAAAGACTTGGCAGACGATGCACCATCCCCCCAATGAAAAGCAGGGGTGTCACTAGCACGTTAAGAGACCATACAATAAGTGTCAGGGGCCCGAGACTGTTCAACTGCCTCCCAGCACACATAAGGGGGATTACCAACAGACCCCTGGCAGTCTTCAAGCTGGCACTGGACAAGCACCTAAAGTCAGTTCCGGATCAGCCGGGCTGTGGCTCGTATGTTGGTTTGCGTGCAGCCCGCAGCAACAGCCTGGTTGATCAGGCTCTGATCCACCAGGAGGCCTGGTCTCAGACCGGGCCGCGGGGGCGTTGACCCCCGGAACTCTCTCCAGGTAAACTCCAGGTAAACACTACACATACATACACATGCATGTATATACACATACCCATCTGGGTTTAATTCTATTTTCTTGCTAGTTCTTGTTCTTGTTTGTTTCTTATCTCCATGAGGAAATGGAACAGAATTCTTCCTACATAAATCGTGCGCGTCGTAAGAGGCGACTAAAATGCTGGGAGGAAGGGGCTAGTAACCCTTTTTCTTGTATACCTGGAGTTTACCTGGAGAGAGTTCCGGGGGTCAACGCCCCCGCGGCCCGGTCTGTGACCAGGCCTCCTGGTGGATCAGAGCCTGATCAACCAGGCTGTTGCTGCTGGCTGCACGCAAACCAACGTACGAGCCACAGCCCGGCTGATCAGGAACTGACTTTAGGTGCTTGTCCAGTGCCAGCTTGAAGACTGCCAGGGGTCTGTTGGTAATCCCCCTTATGTGTGCTGGGAGGCAGTTGAACAGTCTCGGGCCCCTGACACTTATTGTATGGTCTCTTAACGTGCTAGTGACACCCCTGCTTTTCATTGGGGGGATGGTGCATCGTCTGCCAAGTCTTTTGCTTTCGTAGTGAGTGATTTTCGTGTGCAAGTTCGGTACTAGTCCCTCTAGGATTTTCCAGGTGTATATAATCATGTATCTCTCCCGCCTGCGTTCCAGGGAATACAGGTTTAGGAACCTCAAGCGCTCCCAGCGGCAACAAATAAAGTCTCCTTACATACCATGAATACGACAACATTTGCATTTGCAAATATACAGGATCTAAAACCATCACCTCACAGAGCCAAATTCTGTGTTTGCAGCTTTCACAGAGACCCACATAAAGGATCACTTTGACAAAGTAATATGGATCCCAGGATACAACTTATTCAGATGCAACAGAAAGAACAGACAACAGAGGAAACTTGGCCTATATGTCACAGAGTCACTCATTTGCTCGGAATTACTGGACACCATAAATGATGTAGTTGAAGTATTGACAGTAAAGATTAAAGACTTAAACCTTGTCATTGTGGTTGTATACAAGCCACCTGACACAACTTTTCCAATAATTTAAGGACAGATTTTGAAAACTGACTATTGCCTGGAAAATCTTCCAACCCCAGCCCTAAATATCTGGTTGCTGGGTGATTTCAGCTTAAGACACTAAAAATGGAGAAAAGTGGCAAACAATGTTTATGCCGGGATCACCCCAGGAGGCAGCTCAGATGAAAATTCACACACATATGAGCTACTGAATCTCTGCAACAAATTTACCTTAAACCAGCAAATAATAGAGCCAACAAGACTGGAAAATACACTTGAGCTTATCTTTACTAATAATGATGATCTGGTACGAAATATAACAGTGTCAAAGACACTCAGATCACAACATAACTGAAGTACGGACATGTATGTGCAGAACTCCTGACCAGCAAAATTAGATCAGCTGTGATGGTTCCTTCACCAAATTTAACTTCAATATGAGAAACATACAGTGAGCAAATTAACCATGTCCTAAATGAAACATGCTGGGAAGATATACTAAACAACATGAATCAAAAATTTTACTTAGAAAGAATTAACTCTGGCACTTGAGGTCTGCTCAAGGCACATTCCCCTAAGAAAAAAAAGAAGACAAGAAGACATGAAGTAAATTAGAAAGAGACGCTCACTGTACAGGCGAAGACTCACAGAAGTTTTCTTATGTCAAATCTAGAGCAAAAATAACGTCCAGTATTGGGTTCTTGCTGACACTAGATGGGACTTAGACAGAAGATATCAAAGAAATGAGTGAGATACTAACGTGCCAATATGACTCATCATTTAGTGAGCCGTTAATCAGACTAAGGGCTGACAATCTACATTATTTTTTTAATGGCAGACTCAAAATTTGGTTAATTCAATAATTTCTGATATAATTCTAACACCACAGAACTTTGAAAAAAGCAATAAATGACATGGTCATGCACTCTGCCCCAGGCCCAGACTCGCGGGACTCCATGTTCAGAGGCAGCATGAACACACGGGTCATCCCACACTCACTAAAAACAACAGACATAGGCCCACTCTACGAAGGCTGCAGTCAGAATGATAACAAATTCCCACTACAGGCAGCACACTCCACCAATATTCAAAACTCTAAACTTACTCACCGTACAAAATATCCATACTTATTATTGTACCTACTACATACATAGAACACCGAACTCGGATATAAACCCTCCCCTCAAACCTCTCCTTACCAACCTCAACAGAACACATGACCATAACACAAGGCACAGATCACTCTTTGATGTTGTCCGGGTCCATCTCACACTAAGTAAAAACTCATTTCACATAAAAGGCCCAAAAAATCTGGAATTCATTACCTGTGAATATAAAAGAAATACTGTCTGTTTATAAATTCAAGACTCTTCTTAAAACCCACTTACTCACCCACAACTAAATAAATACTGAATAACTGTATCTCATAAATGTATAACCTATGACCCTATCAAACTATGTTTTTTTTTAATTACATTATCCATTCTCTTGAATGCACAGTAACTCATCTAATGACCATATGACTCGTTTCTAAACTACAAATCATTGATTTTACTCAATCTGATTCGATTATATTATACATTGTTATGCTACAAATTTGTACAGCTTTAATGCTTATTTGAAATATTCATTTGTACGTCATGTTGTAATTTGTTTACTGTAATTTTTACCACTGAATATATCATTGCTTAGTTAATCTTAAGTTAATTTTAAGCCTGTCCATAATGCTCTGTATACAAGGGGCTTTTGGCATGTACACCCAATCACTATATTTCTTTGTGCAACTATGTATCATGTCCAAATAAAAAAAATAAAAAAAATAAAGCAATTGCAAATAATTACAGACCGGTAGCACTAACATCCCACATCATAAAATTCTTTCAGAGGGTTCTAAGAAGCAAGATCGCCAACCACTCGGACATCCATCAGTTACAAAATCCAGAGCAACACGGGTTTAGAGCAGGTCGCTCCTGCCTGTCCCAGCTACTGGACCACTATGACAAGGTCTTGGATGCTCTGGAGGACAAACAAAATGCCGATGCTGTATATACAGACTTTGCAAAAGCCTTCAACAATTGCGATCACGGTGTAATAGCACACAAAATGCGTGATAAAGAAATAACAGGAAAAGTGGGTAAATGGATCTATAACCTTTTAACAAATAGACCACAAAGAGCAATAGTAAACAGAGTAAAGTCAGAAAAGGCTACAGTGAAAAGCTCTGCTCCACCAGGCACAGTACTCACAACCATCCCATCCCAACTGACAGAGATGTAAGTCAAAACACCGTGTTCTCCTTTGCTGATGATGCCAGAATTTGGACGACAGTGTCATCCATTGACGATACTGCATATCTCCAAGCAGACATCAACCAAATCTTTAAATTGGGACTCAGAAAATGATAAGCTCAATGAAGACAATTTTCAATTACTCAGCTATGGAAAACTCCAGGAAATTAAAACTGGCTCAGAGTATAAAATAAATTACAACCACACAGTAGAGCGAAAGATCACAACAATGTACTTACCACATCTTCTAGGAAAATAATAGGACAGACAATGAAACCCTTGAAATCTAGGGATGCCAAGCCAATGATGATTCTTTTCAAATCACTTGTTCTTTCTAGGTTGGAGTATTGCTGTACACTAAAGACCCCTTTTATGGTAGGCGAAATTGCAGAATTTAGAGAGAACTTTCATTAAACGTGTAAGTACAATAAAGCACTTAATTACTGGGAACGACTGAAGTCACTTGATCATTACTTCTTCGAATGCAGGCGGGAAAGATATATGATAATATACATTTGGAAAATCCTGGATTGGTCCCAAATCTGCACACGAATATCACTCCCTACGAAAGCAAAAGACTCGGCAGGTAGTGCAGCATATCCCAATGAAAAGCTGTGCGGCCAGAAGCAATAACAGCCAAGTTGATCAGGCCCAGATCCACCGCAAGACCTGGTCATGGACAGAGTCGCGGGGGCGTTGACCCCTGGAACGCCCTCCAGGTATATCCTGCCTTGACTAGTGACGGGTGGTATATACGTCTTCACTAGTTATTAACAAAGAGGCATCAAGTGAAGTAAAGAAATATTTAAGTAGAGACATAATGTGGGTCAGGTGGTGAGTAACTTAGCCTTAAGTGTCTTGAGTGACTACTTAAGTGTCTTGAGTGACTACTTAAAATATGTGTCGTTGTTGTTGTTGTGTGGGATGTACACTGCTTTATTCTGATGTGTTCTTGTTGCTTTTGTTTTTGTGTGGTCTAGGTGGAATACAAGAGACGCCACACAGGTGGAATACAAGAGACGCCACACAGGTGGAATACAAGAGACACCACACGTGGAATACAAGAGACGCCACACAGGTGGAATACAAGAGACACCACACAGGTGGAATACAAGAGACGCCACACAGGTGGAATACAAGAGACGCCACACAGGTGGAATACAAGAGACACCACACAGGTGGAATACAAGAGACGCCACACAGGTGGAATACAAGAGACGCCACACAGGTGGAATACAAGAGACGCCACACAGGTGGAATACAAGAGACGCCACACAGGTGGAATACAAGAGACACCACACAGGTGGAATACAAGAGACACCACACAGGTGGAATACAAGAGACACCACACAGGTGGAATACAAGAGACACCACACAGGTGGAATACAAGAGACACCACACAGGTGGAATACAAGAGACGCCACACAGGTGGAATACAAGAGACACCACACAGGTGGAATACAAGAGACACCACACAGGTGGAATACAAGAGACACCACACAGGTGGAATACAAGAGACACCACACAGGTGGAATACAAGAGACGCCACACAGGTGGAATACAAGAGACACCACACAGGTGGAATACAAGAGACACCACACAGGTGGAATACAAGAGACACCACACAGGTGGAATACAAGAGACACCACACAGGTGGAATACAAGAGACACCACACAGGTGGAATACAAGAGACACCACACAGGTGGAATACAAGAGACACCACACAGGTGGAATACAAGAGACACCACACAGGTGGAATACAAGAGACACCACACAGGTGGAATACAAGAGACACCACACAGGTGGAATACAAGAGACACCACACAGGTGGAATACAAGAGACACCACACAGGTGGAATACAAGAGACACCACACAGGTGGAATACAAGAGACGCCACACAGGTGGAATACAAGAGACACCACACAGGTGGAATACAAGAGACGCCACACAGGTGGAATACAAGAGACACCACACAGGTGGAATACAAGAGACACCACACAGGTGGAATACAAGAGACGCCACACAGGTGGAATACAAGAGACACCACACAGGTGGAATACAAGAGACACCACACAGGTGGAATACAAGAGACACCACACAGGTGGAATACAAGAGACGCCACACAGGTGGAATACAAGAGACACCACACAGGTGGAATACAAGAGACGCCACACAGGTGGAATACAAGAGACACCACACAGGTGGAATACAAGAGACGCCACACAGGTGGAATACAAGAGACACCACACAGGTGGAATACAAGAGACGCCACACAGGTGGAATACAAGAGACACCACACAGGTGGAATACAAGAGACGCCACACAGGTGGAATACAAGAAACGCCACACAGGTGGAATACAAGAAACGCCACACAGGTGGAATACAAGAAACGCCACACAGGTGGAATACAAGAAACGCCACACAGGTGGAATACAAGAGACGCCACACAGGTGGAATACAAGAGACACCACACAGGTGGAATACAAGAGACACCACACAGGTGGAATACAAGAGACGCCACACAGGTGGAATACAAGAGACGCCACACAGGTGGAATACAAGAGACGCCACACAGGTGGAATACAAGAGACACCACACAGGTGGAATACAAGAGACGCCACACAGGTGGAATACAAGAGGTGGAATACGCCACACAGGTGGAATACAAGAGACGCCACACAGGTGGAATACAAGAGACGCCACACAGGTGGAATACAAGAGACGCCACACAGGTGGAATACAAGAGACACCACACAGGTGGAATACAAGAGACACCACACAGGTGGAATACAAGAGACGCCACACAGGTGGAATACAAGAGACACCACACAGGTGGAATACAAGAGACGCCACACAGGTGGAATACAAGAGACGCCACACAGGTGGAATACAAGAGACACCACACAGGTGGAATACAAGAGACACCACACAGGTGGAATACAAGAGACGCCACACAGGTGGAATACAAGAGACACCACACAGGTGGAATACAAGAGACGCCACACAGGTGGAATACAAGAGACACCACACAGGTGGAATACAAGAGACACCACACAGGTGGAATACAAGAGACACCACACAGGTGGAATACAAGAGACGCCACACAGGTGGAATACAAGAGACGCCACACAGGTGGAATACAAGAGACAAGAGACGCCACACAGGTGGAATACAAGAGACACCACACAGGTGGAATACAAGAGACACCACACAGGTGGAATACAAGAGACGCCACACAGGTGGAATACAAGAGACGCCACACAGGTGGAATACAAGAGACGCCACACAGGTACAAGAGACACCACACAGGGAATACAAGAGACAAGAGCCACACAGGTGGAATACAAGAGACGCCACACAGGTGGAATACAAGAGACGCCACACAGGTGGAATACAAGAGACGCCACACAGGTGGAATACAAGAGACGCCACACAGGTGGAATACAAGAGACGCCACACAGGTGGAATACAAGAGACGCCACACAGGTGGAATACACAGAATACAAGAGACTCCACACAGGTGGAATACAAGAGACGCCACACAGGTGGAATACAAGAGACACCACACAGGTGGAATACAAGAGAATACACCACACAGGTGGAATACAAGAGACACCACACAGGTGGAATACAAGAGACACCACGCAGGTGGAATACAAGAGACACCACACAGGTGGAATACAAGAATACAAGACGCCACACAGGTGGAATACAAGAGACGCCACACAGGTGGAATACAAGAGAATACAAGAGACACCACACAGGTGGAATACAAGAGACGCCACACAGGTGGAATACCACACAGGTGGAATACAACGCCACACAGGTGGAATACAAGAGCCACACACCACACAGGTGGAATACAAGAATACAAGAGGCACCACACAGGTGGAATACAAGAGACACCGCACAGGCAGAATACAAGAGACACCACACAGGTGGAATACAAAGACACCACACAGGTGGAATACGCACCACACAGGTGGAATACAAGAGACACCACACAGGTGGAATACAAGAGACACCACACAGGTGGAATACAAGAGACACCACACAGGTGGAATACAAGAGACACCACACAGGTGGAATACAAGAGACGCCACACAGGTGGAATACAAGAGGAGGAATACAAGAGACACCACACAGGTGGAATACAAGAGACACCACACAGGTGGAATACAAGAGACACCACACAGGTGGAATACAAGAGACACCACACAGGTGGAATACAAGAGACACCACACAGGTGGAATACAAGAGACACCACACAGGTGGAATACAAGAGACACCACACAGGTGGAATACAAGAGACGCCACACAGGTGGAATACAAGAGACGCCACACAGGTGGAATACAAGACACACCACACAGGTGGAATACAAGAGACGCCACACAGGTGGAATACAAGAGACACCACACAGGTGGAATACAAGAGACACCACACAGGTGGAATACAAGAGACACCACACAGGTGGAATACAAGAGACACCACACAGGTGGAATACAAGAGACACCACACAGGTGGAATACAAGAGACACCACACAGGTGGAATACAAGAGACGCCACACAGGTGGAATACAAGAGACACCACACAGGTGGAATACAAGAGACACCACACAGGTGGAATACAAGAGACACCACACAGGTGGAATACAAGAGACACCACACAGGTGGAATACAAGAGACGCCACACAGGTGGAATACAAGAGACGCCACACAGGTGGAATACAAGAGACACCACACAGGTGGAATACAAGAGAATACACCACACAGGTGGAATACAAGAGTCACCACACAGGTGGAATACAAGAGACACCACACAGGTGGAATACAAGAGACACCACACAGGTGGAATACAAGAGACGCCACACAGGTGGAATACAAGAGACACCACACAGGTGGAATACAAGAGACACCACACAGGTGGAATACAAGAGACACCACACAGGTGGAATACAAGAGACACCACACAGGTGGAATACAAGAGACACCACACAGGTGGAATACAAGAGACACCACACAGGTGGAATACAAGAGACACCACACAGGTGGAATACAAGAGACACCACACAGGTGGAATACAAGAGACACCACACAGGTGGAATACAAGAGACACCACACAGGTGGAATACAAGAGACACCACACAGGTGGAATACAAGAGACACCACACAGGTGGAATACAAGAGACACCACACAGGTGGAATACAAGAGACACCACACAGGTGGAATACAAGCCACACAGGTGGAATACACCACACAGGTGGAATACAACACCACACAGGTGGAATACACCACACAGGTGGAATACAAGAGGCACCACACAGGTGGAATACAAGAGACACCACACAGGTGGAATACAAGAGACACCACACAGGTGGAATACAAGAGGTGGAATACAAGAGACACCACACCACACAGGTGGAATACAAGAGACGCCACACAGGTGGAATAAGAATACAAGAGACACCACACAGGTGGAATACAAGAGACAGGTGGAATACCACACAGGTGGAATACAAGAGACACCACACAGGTGGAATACAAGAGACACCACACAGGTGGAATACAAGACACACCACACAGGTGGAATACAAGAATACAAGAGACACCACACAGGTGGAATACAAGAGACACCACACAGGTGGAATACAAGACACACCACACAGGTGGAATACAAGAGACAAGAGACCACACAGGTGGAATACAAGAGACACCACACAGGTGGAATACAAGAGACACCACACAGAGACGCCACACACGAGGAATAAAAGAGAAACCACACAGGTGGAATACAAGAGACACCACACAGGTGGAATACAAGAGACACCACACAGGAGGACACCACACAGGTGGAATACAAGAGACACCACACAGGTGGAATACAAGAGACACCACACAGGTGGAATACAAGAGACAAGACCACACAGGTGGAATACAAGAGACACCACACAGGTGGAATACAAGAAGAGAATACACCACACAGGTGGAATACAAGAGACGCCACACAGGTGGAATACAAGAGACACCACACAGGTGGAATACAAGAGGCACCACACAGGTGGAATACAAGAGACACCACACAGGTGGAATACAAGAGACACCGCACAGGCAGAATACAAGAGACACCACACAGGTGGAATACAAGAGACAGCACACAGGCGGAATACAAGAGGCACCACACAGGTGGAATACAAGAGACACCACACAGGTGGAATACAAGAGACACCGCACAGGTGGAATACAAGAGACACCACACAGGTGGAATACAAGAGACACCACACAGGTGGAATACAAGAGACACCACACAGGTGGAATACAAGAGACACCACACAGGTGGAATACAAGAGACACCACACAGGTGGAATACAAGAGACACCACACAGGTGGAATACAAGAGACACCACACAGGTGGAATACAAGAGACACCACACAGGTGGAATACAAGAGACACCACACAGGTGGAATACAAGAGACACCACACAGGTGGAATACAGGTGGAATACAAGAGACACCACACAGGTGGAATACAAGACCACACAGGTGGACACCACACAGGTGGAATACAAGAGACACCACACAGGTGGAATACAAGAGACACCACACAGGTGGAATACAAGAGACACCACACAGGTGGAATACACAGGTGGAATACAAGAGACACCACACAGGTGGAATACAAGAGCACCACACAGGTGGAATACACCACACAGTTGGAATACAAGAGACACCACACAGGTGGAATACAAGAGACACCACACAGGTGGAATACAAGAGACACCACACAGGTGGAATACAAGAGACACCACACAGGTGGAATACAAGAGACACCACACAGGTGGAATACAAGAGACACCACACAGGTGGAATACAAGAGACACCACACAGGTGGAATACAAGAGGCACCACACAGGTGGAATACAAGAATACAACACCACACAGGTGGACACCACACAGGTGGAATACAAGAGAATACACGCCACACAGGTGGAAGACAAGAGACACCACACAGGTGGAATACAAGAGACACCACACAGGTGGAATACAAGAGACACCACACAGGTGGAATACAAGAGACACCACACAGGTGGAATACAAGAGACCACACAGGTGGAATACAAGAGACGCCACACAGGTGGAATACAAGAGACACCACACCACACAGGTGGAATACAAGACACCACACAGGTGGAACCACACAGGTGGAATACAAGAGACACCACACAGGTGGAATACAAGAGACACCACACAGGTGGAATACAAGGTGGAATACAGCACACAGGAGGAATACAAGAGACACCACACAGGTGGAATACAAGAGACACCACACAGGTGGAATACAAGAGACACCACACAGGTGGAATACAAGAGACACCACACAGGTGGAATACAAGAGACACCACACAGGTGGAATACAAGAGACACCACACAGGTGGAATACAAGAGACACCACACAGGTGGAATACAAGAGACACCACACAGGTGGAATACAAGAGACACCACACAGGTGGAATACAAGAGGTGGAATACACCACACAGGTGGAATACAAGAGACACCACACAGGTGGAATACAAGAGACACCACACAGGTGGAATACAAGAGACACCACACAGGTGGAATACAAGAGACACCACACAGGTGGAATACAAGAGACACCACACAGGTGGAATACAAGAGACACCACACAGGTGGAATACAAGAGACGCCACACAGGTGGAATACAAGAGACACCACACAGGTGGAATACAAGAGACGCCACACAGGTGGAATACAAGAGACACCACACAGGTGGAATACAAGAGACACCAC
Source organism: Cherax quadricarinatus (assembly GCF_038502225.1). Lineage (NCBI taxonomy): Eukaryota > Metazoa > Arthropoda > Malacostraca > Decapoda > Parastacidae > Cherax > Cherax quadricarinatus. The sequence continues at coordinate 48,551 of NW_027195571.1, forward strand.
ACAGGTGGAATACAAGAGACACCACACAGGTGGAATACAAGAGACACCACACAGGTGGAATACAAGAGAATACACCACACAGGTGGAATACAAGAGACACCACACAGGTGGAATACAAGAGACACCACACAGGTGGAATACAAGAGACACCACACAGGTGGAATACAAGAGACGCCACACAGGTGGAATACAAGAGACACCACACAGGTGGAATACAAGAGACACCACACAGGTGGAATACAAGAGACACCACACAGGTGGAATACAAGAGACACCACACAGGTGGAATACAAGACACACCACACAGGTGGAATACAAGAGACACCACACAGGTGGAATACAAGAGACACCACACAGGTGGAATACAAGAGACACCACACAGGTGGAATACAAGAGACACCACACAGGTGGAATACAAGAGACACCACACAGGTGGAATACAAGAGACACCACACAGGTGGAATACAAGAGACACCACACAGGTGGAATACAAGAGACACCACACAGGTGGAATACAAGAGACACCACACAGGTGGAATACAAGAGAGAGGTGGAATACAAGAGACACCACACAGGTGGAATACAAGAGACACCACACAGGTGGAATACAAGAGACACCACACAGGTGGAATACACAGGTGGAATAGACACCACACAGGTGGAATACAAGAGACACCACACAGGTGGAATACAAGAGACACCACACAGGTGGAATACAAGAGAGGTGGAATACAAGAGACACCACACAGGTGGAATACAAGACACCACACAGGTGGAATACAAGAGACACCACACAGGTGGAATACAAGAGACGCCACACAGGTGGAATACAAGAGACACCACACAGGTGGAATACAAGAGACACCACACAGGTGGAATACAAGAGGTGGAATACAAGAGACACCACACAGGTGGAATACAAGAGACACCACACAGGTGGAATACAAGAGACACCACACAGGTGGAATACAAGAGACGCCACACAGGTGGAATACAAGAGACACCACACAGGTGGAATACAAGAGACACCACACAGGTGGAATACAAGAGACACCACACAGGTGGAATACAAGAGACACCACACAGGTGGAATACAAGAGACACCACACAGGTGGAATACAAGAGACGCCACACAGGTGGAATACAAGAGACACCACACAGGTGGAATACAAGAGACGCCACACAGGTGGAATACAAGAGACACCACACAGGTGGAATACAAGAGAATACAAGACACCACACAGGTGGAATACAAGAGACACCACACAGGTGGAATACAAGAGACACCACACAGGTGGAATACAAGAGACACCACACAGGTGGAATACAAGAGACACCACACAGGTGGAATACAAGAGACACCACACAGGTGGAATACAAGAGACACCACACAGGTGGAATACAAGAGACACCACACAGGTGGAATACAAGAGACACCACACAGGTGGAATACAAGAGACACCACACAGGTGGAATACAAGAGACACCACACAGGTGGAATACAAGAGACGCCACACAGGTGGAATACAAGAGACACCACACAGGTGGAATACAAGAGACACCACACAGGTGGAATACAAGACACACCACACAGGTGGAATACAAGACACACCACACGTGGAATACAAGAGACACCACACAGGTGGAATACAGGAGACCCCACACAGGTGGAATACAAGAGACACCACACAGGTGGAATACAAGAGACACCACACAGGTGGAATACAAGAGACGCCACACAGGTGGAATACAAGAGACACCACACAGGTGGAATACAAGAGACGCCACACAGGTGGAATACAAGAGACACCACACAGGTGGAATACAAGAGACACCACACAGGTGGAATACAAGAGACACCACACAGGTGGAATACAAGAGACACCACACAGGTGGAATACAAGAGACACCACACAGGTGGAATACAAGAGACACCACACAGGTGGAATACAAGAGACACCACACAGGTGGAATACAAGAGGCATCACACAGGTGGAATACAAGAGACCACACAGGTGGAATACAAGAGACACCACACAGGTGGAATACAAGAGACACCACACAGGTGGAATAAAAGAGACACCACACAGGTGGAATACAAGAGACACCACACAGGTGGAATACAAGAACGCCACACAGGAATACACCACACAGGTGGAATACAAGAGACACCACACAGGTGGAATACAAGAGACACCACACAGGTGGAATAAAAGAGACACCACACAGGTGGAATACAAGAGACACCACACAGGTGGAGACACCACACAGGTGGAATACACCACACAGGTGGAATACAAGAGACACCACACAGGTGGAATACAAGAGACGAATACAAGAGACACCACACAGGTGGAATACAAGAGACACCACACAGGTGGAATACAAGAGACACCACACAGGTGGAATACAAGAGACGCCACACAGGTGGAATACAAGAGACACCACACAGGTGGAATACAAGAGACACCACACAGGTGGAATACAAGAGACACCACACAGGTGGAATACAAGAGACACCACACAGGTGGAATACAAGAGGCACCACACAGGTGGAATACAAGAGACGCCACACAGGTGGAATACAAGAGACGCCACACAGGTGGAATACAAGAGACGCCACACAAGTGAAATACAAGAGACACCACACAGGTGGAATACAAGAGAATACAAGAGCCACACAGGTGGAATGCAAGAGACACCACACAGGTGGAATACAAGAGACGCCACACAGGTGGAATACAAGAATACAAAGACACCACACAGGTGGAATACAAGAGACCCCACACAGGTGGAATACAAGAGACGCCACACAGGTGGAATACAAGAGACACCACACAGGTGGAATACAAGAGACACCACACAGGTGGAATACAAGAGACACCACACAGGTGGAATACAAGAGACGCCACACAGGTGGAATACAAGAGACACCACACAGGTGGAATACAAGAGACGCCACACAGGTGGAATACAAGAGACACCACACAGGTGGAATACAAGAGACACCACACAGGTGGAATACAAGAGACACCACACAGGTGGAATACAAGAGACGCCACACAGGTGGAATACAAGAGACGCCACACAGGTGGAATACAAGAGACGCCACACAGGTGGAATACAAGAGACGCCACACAGGTGGAATACAAGAGACACCACACAGGTGAAATACAAGAGACACCACACAGGTGGAATACAAGAGACACGCCACACAGGTGGAATACAAGAGACACCACACAGGTGGAATACAAGAGACACCACACAGGTGGAATACAAGAGACGCCACACAGGTGGAATACAAGAGACACCACACAGGTGGAATACAAGAGACACCACACAGGTGGAATACAAGAGACACCACACAGGTGGAATACAAGAGACACCACACAGGTGGAATGCCACACAGGTGGAATACAAGAGACACCACACAGGTGGAATACAAGAGACACCACACAGGTGGAATACAAGAGACGACACACAGGTGGAATACAAGAGACACCACAAGAGACACAAGAGACACCACACAGGTGGAATACAAGAGACACCACACAGGTGGAATACAAGAGACACCACACAGGTGGAATACAAGAGACGCCACACAGGTGGAATACAAGAGACACCACACAGGTGGAATACAAGAGACACCACACAGGTGGAATACAAGAGACGCCACACAGGTGGAATACAAGAGACGCCACACAGGTGGAATACAAGACACACCACACAGGTGAATACAAGAATACACAGGTGGAATACAAGAGACACCACACAGGTGGAATACAAGAGACACCACACAGGTGGAATACAAGAGACACCACACAGGTGGAATACAAGAGACACCACACAGGTGGAATACAAGAGACACCACACAGGTGGAATACAAGAGACACCACACAGGTGGAATACAAGAGACACCACACAGGTGGAATACAAGAGACACCACACAGGTGGAATACAAGAGACACCACACAGGTGGAATACAAGAGACGCCACACAGGTGGAATACAAGAGACACCACACAGGTGGAATACAAGAGACACCACACAGGTGGAATACAAGAGACACCACACAGGTGGAATACAAGAGACACCACACAGGTGGAATACAAGAGACACAGGTGGAATACAAGAGACACCACACAGGTGGAATACAAGAGACACCACACAGGTGGAATACAAGAGACACCACACAGGTGGAATACAAGAGACACCACACAGGTGGAATACAAGAGACGCCACACAGGTGGAATACAAGAGACGCCACACAGGTGGAATACAAGAGACACCACACAGGTGGAATACAAGAGACACCACACAGGTGGAATACAAGAGGCACCACACAGGTGGAATACAAGAGACACCACACAGGTGGAATACAAGAGACACCACACAGGTGGAATACAAGAGACACCACGCAGGTGGAATACAAGAGACACCACACAGGTGGAATACAAGAGGTGGAATACAAGACACCACACAGGTGGAATACAAGAGACACCACACAGGTGGAATACCACACAGGTGGAATACAAGAGACACCACACAGGTGGAATACAAGAGACACCACACAGGTGGAATACAAGAGACACCACACAGGTGGAATACAAGAGACACCACACAGGTGGAATACAAGAGACACCACACAGGTGGAATACAAGAGACACCACACAGGTGGAATACAAGAGACACCACACAGGTGGAATACAAGAGACACCACACAGGTGGAATACAAGAGACACCACACAGGTGGAATACAAGAGACACCACACAGGTGGAATACAAGAGACACCACACAGGTGGAACACAAGATACACCACACAGGTGGAACACAAGAGGCACAACACAGGTGGAATACAAGAGACACCACACAGGTGGAATACAAGAGACACCACACAGGTGGAATACAAGAGACACCACACAGGTGGAATACAAGAGACGCCACACAGGTGGAATACAAGAGACTCCACACAGGTGGAATACAAGAGACACCACACAGGTGGAATACAAGAGACACCACACAGGTGGAATACAAGAGACACCACACAGGTGGAATACAAGAGACGCCACACAGGTGGAATACAAGAGACACCACACAGGTGGAATACAAGAGACACCACACAGGTGGAATACAAGAGACACCACACAGGTGGAATACAAGAGACACCACACAGGTGGAATACAAGAGGCACCACACAGGTGGAATACAAGAGACACCACACAGGTGGAATACAAGAGGCACCACACAGGTGGAATACAAGAGACACCACACAGGTGGAACACAAGAGGCACCACACAGGTGGAATACAAGAGGCACCACACAGGTGGAATACAAGAGACGCCACACAGGTGGAATACAAGAGACGCCACACAGGTGGAATACAAGAGAGGCCACACAGGTGGAATACAAGAGAGGCCACACAGGTGGAATAACAAGAGACACCACACAGGTGGAATACAAGAGTCACCACACAGGTGGAATACAAGAGTCCCCACACAGGTGGAATACACCACACAGGTGGAATACAAGAGACACCACACAGGTGGAATACAAGAGACACCACACAGGTGGAATACAAGAGACACCACACAGGTGGAATACAAGAGACGCCACACAGGTGGAATACAAGAGACGCCACACAGGTGGAATACAAGAGACGCCACACAGGTGGAATACAAGAGACACCACACAGGTGGAATACAAGAGACACCACACAGGTGGAATACAAGAGACACCACACAGGTGGAATACAAGAGACACCACACAGGTGGAATACAAGAGACACCACACAGGTGGAATACAAGAGACACCACACAGGTGGAATACAAGAGACACCACACAGGTGGAATACAAGAGACACCACACAGGTGGAATACAAGAGACACCACACAGGTGGAATACAAGAGACACCACACAGGTGGAATACAAGAGACACCACACAGGTGGAATACAAGACACACCACACAGGTGGAATACAAGAGACACCACACAGGTGGAATACAAGACACACTACCTGGAGAGGGTTTCGGGGGTCAACGCCCCCGCGGCTCGGTCTGAGACCAGGCCCCGTGGTGGATCTGGGTATGATCAACCGGACTGTTACTGCTGGCCGCACGCAAAATGACGTGCGAACCACAACCCGGCTGGTCAGGTACCGACTTTAGGTGCCTGTACAGTGCCTTCTTGAAGACAGTCAGGGGTCTATTGGTAATCCCCCTTATGTATGCTGGGAGGCAGTTGAACAGTCTTGGGCCCCTGACACTTATTGTGTTGTCTCTCAGTGTACTCGTGGCGCCCCTGCTTTTCATTGGGGGAATGTTGCATCTCCTGCCGAGGCTTTTGCTTTTATAGGGAGTGATTTTCGTGTGCGAGTTTGGTACTAATCCCTCTAGGATTTTCCAAGTGTGTATTATCATGTATATATCTCTCTCGACTGCGTTTCAGGGAATACAAATCAAGGGACTTCAACCGTTCCCAGTAATTTAGGTGCCTTATCGTAATTAAGTGTGCCGTGAAAGTTCTTTGTACACTCTCCAGGTCAGCAATTTCGCCTGCCTTGAAGGGGGCAGTTAGTGTACAGCAGTATTCCAGCCTAGAGAGAACAAGCGATTTGAAGAGAATCATCATGGGCTTGGCGTCCCTAGTTTTGAAGGTTCTCATTATCCATCCTATCATTTTCCTAGCAGATGCGGTAGATACATTGTTGTGGTCTTTGAAGGCGAGATCCTCTGACATTATCACTCCCAGGTCCTTCACATTACTTTTTTGCTCTATTGTATGGTTAGAATTTGTCGTATACCCTGATACAGTTTTAATTTCCTCAAGTTTTCCATATCTGAGTAGTTGAAATTTCTCTTCATTGAACTTCATATTGTTTTGAGTGGCCCATTTGAAGATTTGGTTGATGTCCGCTTGGAGTCTTGCGGTGTCTTCGATGGAGGTCACTGTCATGGCAATCCGGGTGTCATCCGCAAAGGAAGACACGGAGCTATGGCTTACATCTCTGTCTATGTCAGATATGAGGATGAGGAATAGAATGGGAGCGAGTACTGTGCCTTGTGGAACAGAGCTTTTCACTGTAGCTGCCTGGGACTTTACTCTGTTTACTATTACTCTTTGTGTTCTATTTGTCAGGAAGTTATAGATCCATCTACTAACTTTTCCTGTTATTCCTTTATCACGCATTTTGTGCGCTATTACACCATGGTCACACTTGTCGGAAGCTTTTGCAAAGTCTGTGTATAATACATCTGTACCTTGTTTATCCAGGACCTGTCATAGTGATACAGTAGCTGGGACAGGCAGGAGTGACCTGCTCTAAACCCGTGATGCCCTGGGTTGTGTAACTGATGGGTATCTAGGTGGCTGATGATCTTGCTTCTTAGAACCCTTTCAAAGATTTTTATGATATGGGATGTTAGTGCTATCGGTCTGTAGTTCTTTGCAATTGCTTTACTGCCACCTTTGTAGAATGGGGTTATGTCTGTTGTTTTTAGTGAGTGAGGGATGACCCCTGTGTCCATGCTCCCTCTCCATAGAATGCTGAAGGCACGCAACAAGGGCTTCTTGCAGTTCTTGATGAACACGGAGTTCCATGAGTCTGGGCCTGGGGCAGAGTGCATGGGCATGTCATTTATTGCCTTTTCAAAGTCTTGTGGTGTTACGATAATATCAGAGATTTCTGAGATGACCAAATTTTGGGTTTCGCTCATGAAGAATTCATTTGGATTGTCGACCCTTAGTCTGGGCAGCGGCTCCCTGAACACTGAGTCGTATTGGGACTTCAATATCTCACTCATTTCTTGGCTGTCATCTGTGTATGTCCCATCCTGCCTAAGCAGGGGACCAATACTGGAAGTTGTTTTTTCCTTAGATTTGGCGTAAGAGAAGAAGTATTTTTTTTTCACTTTCCTTTATGGCTTTTAGTTCTTCCTGTGATTCTTGTCTCCTGTAAGATTCCTTCAGCTTAAGTTCGATATTTTCAATTTTACTGACCAGTGCCTCCCTTCGTATTTCAGATACATTGGCCCCTCTCAGCAGCTCCCTGACTCTTCACCTTCGTCTGTATAGGGAGCGTCTCTTTTTCTAGTTTACATCTTCTCTTTCTTTTTCTTAACGGAATATGTCTTGAGCAGGTCTCAAGAACTACAGAGTTCATTTTTTCTAGGCAAATGTTCGGATTCGTGTTGTTTAGGATATCTTCCCAGCTTGTTTTATTTAGGACATGGTTGACTTAATCTGTATTGTATGCTTTAGTTATTAAAATTGAATTTTGTGAAGAGACCTTCATGACTGATCACATTTTGCTGGTCAGGAGCCCTGTGCATACATGTCTGTACCTCTATTATGTTGTGATCTGAGTGTATTGTCTTTGATACGGTTATATTACGTATCAGATCGTCGTTGTTAGTGAAGATGAGGTCCAGCGTATTTTCTAGTCTTGTAGGCTCTAATATTTGCTGGTTTAAGGTGAATTTGGTGCAGAGATTTAATAGTTCGTGTGTGTGTGAATTTTCATCTGAGCTGCCTCCTGGGGTGATCTCTGCTAAAACATTGTTTGCTATACTCCTCCATTTTAGGTGTCTCAAGTTGAAATCTCCTAGTAGTAAGATGTTTGGGGCAGGAGTTGGGAGATTTTCCAGACAGTGGTCAATTTTCAAAAGCTGCTCCTGGAATTGCTGGGAAGTTGCATCTGGAGGCTTGTATACCACCACAATGACAAGGTTTTGGTTTTCAATCTTTACCGCCAAAACTTCAACTACATCATTTGAGGTGTTTAGTAGTTCTGAGCAAATGAGCGACTCTGTGGCGTACAGGCCAGCCCCTCTCCCCCTTGTTGCTTGTTTAGTCTGTCGCATCTGAATAGGTTATAACCTCGGATCCATATTTTGTTGTTATAATGATCTTTTATATGGGTCCCTGTGAATCCTGCAAACATTGCATTTGACTCCGTGAGCAGTCCCTCGTTGTAAGGAATTTTGTTGTTTTTTTACGGCTTTAGACCCTGTATGTTTGCAAAGACAAATGTCATTATATTGGTGGAATTTAATAGATTAGTTGAGTATCATAGTACCATCTATGTGCTTTATATAGAAGCTCCCTAGGCCTGTGACTGTATGACGTCACGGGGGTACAGCTTGAGTCAGGGTGAGACGCGCTGCCTCGTTCTTACTTGGTGTATAGACATCCAGGCAGTAACAGGGCAGGCTGGGCCCATCCCTTCCTTACCACAGTCTGACAATATATATAGTGTTACCATCCAACAAGGTGTTTACTTTCAACCCTCTTATCTCCTTATCGAACCCCCCACGACAAATTGGTGACAGCGGAGGGCCTGTAATTCTGAGGATTACAGCGATTTCTGGAGATAAATTTCTACTGAGCCGGTCACCATCTTGTGACGCTAGGCCTGCCGACCTAAGCTCGACCTACCTCAAGCCAGCTACTCCCGCAAGTGTCTACCAGCCTCTACAATATTCACTGGTCAGTCTCATTGTATTAGTATTTATCTGCTTATTTACATCACTCCCAAGGGGTTGACCCGAGTTTGCAAAATAAGCCAGTAGACAGTCTGTGGTGAGGGAGTCACTCAGCCTAGCTTACTCCATCCAGCCTTTGCCTGCCAAGCCAGCTTTCCACCCCTGCTGTGCTCATCGTTAGAAGTTATCGAACCATTCTGTGTGAAGGGTTAAGATAAGCCAAGCCAGCCAATAACTAACCCAGGTGACTAACCCAGTACTCAAGCAAGCCACGTGGGTACAGTCTTCATCGCTTTGTGCTTCAAGCTCCAAGCCATTCTGAGTGCTTTTTCATCCCAGTGGTGTTGTGGTATTTCGTGGGTTTGTTTTAAGCCAGCCGGCTTAGTGTTTTCGCGCCAGTGAGGGTGTCCCCAGTGAGGCTTATGCCGTTCATCCCATAGGCCCAGTTACCACGTGGTCTCGCCACCGCGGCCTCAGCCCTGCCTCAGCCCACTCACCAAACCATTACCACTGTTTTTGTAGCACCATATTTTAAGGACCACATAGGGGGTCAACAGCTAGAGTGTGTCTTGTCATCGGCGTCATCGTTAAAAGCCTCCTGTGTGAGTCTATCATGGATGTAAGCGCAATTCTACGATCACGTGTGCAGAGGACAGTAGCCAGCCACGAGACGACATAACCATCCTCCACCACCATCTACCACCATCTACCTCATTCTTCACCAACGTTGCTAGAGTGATAATATTTTTCATAGAGACATTTGCGAGTGTTGAGACATTTCTTTTTTGTGTTTCCAGTGATTCCTTAGTGACATTCAGTAACTCTTCATTAGACTCAGTGTTTATTATATACTGTTTGCAATATTTTTTTTCTCTTCTTAATTCAGTGTTAATTTTCGTGCATAATTTCATGTCTGTTGTGTTGTGCTTCTTTTTTTTTATACTTGAAGTAAGTACCTTAGTGTTTTTTCTTTGTTGTGTGCAACATATAAGCAGTATAGAACTTGTGTTTACACTTCAGAATCACCTTGTGTTCACAGTATTCCAGTGAAGTAATTCAGTAATTTATTACCTTGTATTCTGCATCACAACTCAGTGTTGTCTATTATATTTTCCTCCCAGCATTTGTGTATTCTTGCCAGTTTATTTCATTTTTCTCTGTGTGTTGAGCATTTTTTGCATTAATTCCTTTCATTTAGCCAGTGTCTAATTTGTCTTATTTCCACAGACAATAGTGCCATTGTTTTGTTCAAGCAAGACAATAATTTTTTCCAAATTTTTCACACATCAAGTTTCATAGCAAGAAAATTCTAGTATTGTGTTTATATTGATGTGTTGTGTTCTGCATCACTGTAAGTGTTCAAACCTTTTGTTCTGTGTTTTTGCACCTATTATTTTTCATGTTTCATTGAACAAATTCACTCTTAGTGCAATTTTTAAGTTGTTCATTTAAAGTAAATTGTTCTTTGTTTGTTCAGTAAGTGTTGCTTAAGCTGCAATTAAGAGTTAAAGTGTTCACTCAGTTCATTCCTTGATATATTTTTTTTCTTGTAAACTGTATTTTCTTGTGTGTGTAATTTTTTTTATTATTGCACATTGACTCATTTTGCAATAATTCTTGTGCAAACATTGTGTTACCATTTAAAATTCTTCTTTCAGAAATTTTATGTAGTGTTGTGCAGTACTTTTGATTAGCAATTGTTATTTGCAATATTGCTACAGTATATTTCAGTGCAGTTTCATATGCTCTTTTCAGTGCATAATATTTTATTCTTTGTGTGCCATTTTATTTTATTTTTAGTGAATTGTTTTCCCAGTTTGTTTTAATTTTGCACAAGCTTTATTGAGTCCATTTTAACATTTTTGATTGATTCATCATTTTATTGTTGAATTTCCCTATTGCATTGAGAGTAAAGACAACTCACTGTGCCATTCATTCAATTTTAAAGTAAAGTTGAGCAAATTAGATTTGAGTAAAGTACAAGTTCTCTTGATTTTCAAAGTGTTGTTTATTCAGTTGAGTATTTTCTTGTGTGAGTTTCCTTGCTTACAGTGTGACCTGTCAATTTTTAATTACTTATGCAGAATAGTTAAGCATTTTCTTCCCATTTAAGTTCACTGTGTTGTGTGTTCCTCAGTTACATTTTCTTTTGTTTCTCTAAATTCTTGTTTTACATTTTGCAAACATGTCTCAAGTCTTCTCAAGCGATGCCTCAGCAAATGCTGCTAGTACAACCATTAATGCATCAGTTCACAATTCGAGTAATCCTTTATCAAATAATAGACACACTCAGACTTCTAGCCTGCGCAATTTCAGTCGTGATCCTTATGATGCTATGCCATTGTTCAATGGTAATCCTGACAACCTAGAAGGTTGGTTTACTGCTGTTCGAGCCAGAGCTGATGCTTCAGTTGATGGCCTTCCATCTGAGAGTTGTTTAATCAGTATCGGAAAGGAGAGTCTAGCCCGTTCTCCAGCCGCCTCACATGTGTTGAACTTGATTCGTATGAAAGACTTTAAAGATCTAACCAGGTGCCAAGATTATGAACAGTTAATCCGTAACTATCTTGAACAGGTGCGAGAAACCGATCCTTTTGTCGTTCTCAAAGAATTAGTGTGTACAGCTCCGAGACCAGAGGAGTCATTAGATGAATTTGCCCTTCGCCTAAATAACCTAATGTCCTCATTCGTTAAAGCAGGTCAAACTTCCAAGTACCTCAGAGACAATGATAAACCAGCCCTTGAAGGGTTTGCTAAATTAGCAGCATTCGGAGTTATCAAACAACTAATGCCACCGGCATCAATGTATGTGTACAATTCTAGTCCTCTAAATGCTGCAGTGGGACCGCCCGCAGCTCTCATCCATGCACGAAATTTGTGTCCCGAGGGAACCTTTCCTTAACGTAAGTCTACGCCAAACACTTTGTCTACTCCTGTACTTTCTCTAGTTTTGTGCTACTACCAAAACTCCCAATCTAAATCACTCGTGATCATCATCCAAAGCTAGTGTTAAGAGTCATCATTCCTGTAGCACCCGTAGCATGTATAGTACCTATAGTCAAAGAACTTGCTACAATTGTGGTTTCCGTGGCCATATTGCAATTAATTGTCCTGATAGTCACCCTAAGAGGCGTCGTACTGATGATGAGTACCAGTCAGATCTTCCCTACTGTACTTATCATAGAATACATGGACATGACACATCTGAGTGCAATGCTCTCTACAACCTTCAATACTCTAGATCTTTCTGTGGCCGTTCCAACCGCAGAGCCAGGAGGGGAAACAGAGTCGTGGTTCTCAAACTAACCAGAACCAGGCTCATTCTTCCAATTCGGGGGAATCCGAGCACCCCAGTCTACTTGTCCAGTCGTGACAGTAGGTGATAATGAGTACACCATCCCAGTTCAAAATTCCTATGAAGCCTTAGCCAGTCTTGAGAATGACAACCTCGCTGTTGATGCTGCTTCACACGTCTCTGACGTAGAGGAATTTGGGGATGAAGTAGAAAATGCCTTCTCCGATGATAACCCACCCTTCTGTTTGCATATAACTCCAAACAAACCGATAGGTCCTTTAGTACAAGCTTCTATCCATAATGCGCCCGTTCATGTGTTCATGGACTCTGGTGCACAAGTTAATATCATCAGGTCTAGCTTGTTTAAAGAGAAGCAGTTACGCTGTGTCCTCCTCGTTGAACCAACTACTGTAACCTCCCTTAGTGGAGTAGCTGGTTCCCTTCTGCGTGTCCGAGGTCAGACTTCACTCACCTTTACTATCCAAGGTAGAGACTTCACTGCTGCTTTTCTTGTTGTCAACCAGATTACTTTCCCTGGTGACCTTCTACTGGGATTTGCTTCCATGCGAGACTTACGCATTGTGCTCGACCCTTACCGATGGCATGCCCAAATTGACGACTTGATCGTTCCATTTTGGGGTTACCAGCTTGGATCAGAAATCTGCCATACTGCCGCAGAGTACGATGTACGGATTAAGTCCTTACAAGTTAGTTACAAGCCAATGCATTTTCCAGTAGCGTACCCAAGTGGTCAGGAACTAGTAACTCTGTCACTCCCATCTGTGTTCCACCTACACCTTCAGATATGCAAGATAGTGTATTGTCTCAAGTGTCCGAGGATGCTCAGACTGCCTTGAGTGCTCAGCCTATCCCTGCAATGTCTGCTAGTCCAAGTAGTAGTTTCTCCACAGGGGACGCCTTGTCGGAAAATGATTACTTGAAACTAGTAATGCCATCTCTTGTTGATGTCACATGCCGTCTGCAGAAAGACGTCTCTGTTGCGGCTAGTGCTCTCACTAGAGTGTCTGTTGTTGTTCCTAATGTTCCAGATGGTGATAACGTCCTAGTTGACAGTGATTCCTGCAAGGTCAAGGGTTTATTTGTTGAACCTTCCTTACACGTTGTAAGAGACAGTAAGATCCATTTATTCCTTGCTAACACTTCGGGTCACAGTGTTCGTCTCAGAGCAAATACCAATCTCGTTGACCTGGTTCACTATCCTTACCCTGTTCAAGTACAGGATGACGTGCCACCTGACCAGTGGGTCGGTGTTATTTCAACAGGGGAGACCTCATCCACTCCACTGGATCAATCCATTCCACCGGTTGAGGAGAAAGACTTAGCTCCCACTGACTTCCCAGACGAAGTCAAGCGTTTGTTGACGCAGTTGAACAAACGTCGTAAAGCCATTGCCTTACCAGGTGAGAGATGGGTATAACGAACTTATTGTCCCATCGTATTCCACTTGAACCTGGTACTAGACCTATCTATATACCTGCGTACAGAATGCCTCATTCCCAAGTTGCTGTCGCAGAAGAATTGATCAATCAAATGCTCGATAATGGAGTTATTGCACCAAGTAATTCACCCTGGAATGCGCCCTTGATCCTAGTGCCTAAGAAGGACGGCACTTGGCGCCCGGTGATTGACTTTAGGAAGTTAAATGCGAAACCTATTCCAGATCATTTCCCACTTCCTGTACTTGGTGATCTTTTACGCAACATTGGAGATAACAAAGTCTTCTCAACCCTGGACTTGTTACAAGGGTTTTGGCAAGTCCCTCTTCACGAGGACAGCCAAGAGTTAACCGCATTCTCTACTCCCACAGGTCATTATCACTTCCTTCAAATGGCTTTTGGATTACGATCCTCTCCTATCACATTCTCTAGACTCATGACCAATATCTTTAGAGGTCTTATAGGTAAAGCACTTATGGTGTACTTAGATGACGTAATCGTCATGTCCGAAGATGTGGATACACACCTGAAAAGACTTGATATAGTACTTGGTAAGCTTGAAGAAGCCAATTTAAAGATCAAACTGTCTAAATGTCAATTTTTCAGATCAGAAATTAAGTTTCTTGGTCACGTAGTCACTCCTAGAGGGGTTACGACTGATCAAAGTAAAGTAACGGCAGTACTAAATTTTCCATCCCCCAAAACTGCTGATGCTGTAAGATCCTTTGTGGGTCTAGCAGGTTTCTACAGATCTTTCATTGCTAATTTTTCTTCAATAGCAGCTCCTCTAACTGAATTGCTTAAGAAAGATGCTCCTTTCGTTTGGACCTTCCGTCAAGAAAGAGCATTCCAGACACTAAAAGAAAAGCTAACGTCTGCTCCCATTTTGAAATTCCCAGATTTTTCTAAGCCCTTCTATCTGACAACTGATGCTAGTTCAATTGGCATAGGTGCCGTACTAGCTCAGAAGACTGATGGCAAGTACAACGCAGTTGCATTTGCTAGCCGAGTCCTTACGAAGGCTGAACGTAATTATACAGTAACGGAGCAAGAAGCTTTAGCAATAGTATGGTCTTTAAAGCACTTCCGAGACATTATTTACCAGTACCCTGTTCATGTCTTGACAGACCATGCACCACTGATACCTTTATTCCAGAACAAACAACCTACTGGAAGGTTAGCCAGATGGACCTTGACTATCCAAGAGTTCAATCCCACTTTTGAACATTTACCTGGCAAGTCAAATGTAGTCGCAGATGCTTTATCGCGACACGTTAGTGTAGTTACTGCAGATCCTCCATTTACTGCCGAGGATGTAAAGAATGCCCAAAGAACAGATCCCATGTGGTCTGGTGTGATTCGATTCCTGCTCCAGGAAGATCTTATTCTGACTGTGAAGCCACCAGCACCCATTAGTGACTTTGTAATGAGCCAAGAATTACTGTATCGAACAGCCGAGTTGGGTACTCCAAGTAGAAGAGTGTACCAGTTAGTAATTCCACAGTCACTAGTGAATGTAGCTCTACAGCTAGTTCACGATGCACCAGGTGTTGCACACCCTGGTATGGATCGTTCTGTGAAACAAGCCAGAATGAAGTACTTTTGGCCACGTATGGCAACTGACATTTCAGAGTATGTTAAGAAATGTAGTGTTTGTATGCAACATAAAGGAAATGTCAATGGTCCTAATCCAATCCAAGTGTACCCAACCACTAGCGAACCGTGGGAAAGAGTTGCCCTTGATTTGTTAACCAATTTTAAATGTTCCCTCCAAGGCAACAAACATCTGTGTGTTATGGTAGACCATTTCACCAGATATTGTGAGTTAGTTCCTATTGCAGATAAGACTGCAGAGACAGTAGCTAAAGCGTTTAAAGAACGCATTATCTGCAGGCATACCACCCCTAAGTCCTTAGTAACAGATAATGGAGGTGAATTCTGTAATGAGATTCTTGAAAATTTGTGTACTTTGTACAAGATCTCTAAATCCACCATTGTTCCTCATCATCCTGCCAGCAATGGGTTAGCTGAACGAACCAATAAGAAAGTACTTGATGTCTTGAGAGCCACTATCAACCCCAATAGTGAAACTTGGGATGAAGTTATACCAGATGTTCAATGTGCCATAAATTCTGCTTACAATGCTTCCATAGGTGATACTCCACATTATGCATTGTATGGTGTAGACAAGCGTTTACCCTATGAGTTGATATATTCCACTCCGAAACCCAATTACAACCCTGATGATTTCGTAGCAACTCGTACCAGCTTAGCTCAGAGTGTTTTTAGCAGAATCCGTGAAACACTTCATAAATCAACAGCAGAATTTACTAGAGTAACTAATAGCCGTGCTAAGCCATCAAAAGTTAAAGTAGGTTCAAGAGTAATGCTGACAAATTTCAACAAAACATCCGAAATGCCTAAGCTCGATCAAAAGTTTGTTGGCCCTTATCGAGTTGTAGAACATATCTCTGGCAATAAGTATAAGGTTAGAGAAATTAGTACTGGTAAGTACAAAGAATCGCATTTAGATCATATGAAATTAGTATGCGATGTTGATGATATTGCTACCCAGACTAATGTGACAGATGCTGAAAATCCTCTTGACTCTGTACCCTCTACCTCAAATACTCAGTCAGATATTCAACCTGAATGTCGTTACTCCTTGCGTACTCGACAAGTAATGAGAAACCCACAAGTATCTTTTGTAGATACTCGTTCAGATCTCCCTCAGTCAAGGCATGTGTTAGCCATTGCAGAGGAATTCGATCCTCCCAGAGATGATAACCATTCTGCATATGTAAACCTCACCCTCGCAGAATTGGGTTTAAATGTACATAGTCTGTATAATTAGATGTCCGAGATGAAGGAAATTGTCAACTGTGTGTTTTGTTATTAACTGATCAGTTTTTCAGAATTTTTTTTTTTCGTGTTCACGTTCCCTCCGTATTCTGAGAATTTGACAGTAATGATCTGAGTGCACCAGATGCCTTTGCTGTTAATTTCACCTTGTATATATATATATTTATTCTTCCTCAGAATCCGTAGAGTGCATGAATACAGATCGATCGATCAATTCCATCCATATTGTACAATGATTTGTTCTTATAGTTTGTAATGCATTACGTTAAAAATTACGTTAACACCCAATGAAACTCATTACGTTAAGTGATTACGTTAACACCCATTACGTAAAACTCATTTTGTTAACATCCATTATGATACCATCCATTAGTTCTAAGTTATATATGAATTTGTTATTGTATAGAATCAGCCCAGAACCACCTGCCTGTTCAGCCTATAGCATAGTAGTGTATGTCGAGACGACATACGTAACATGACCGAGCTGTCAGCATAGTTGCTGATCCCCTTATGTGTGTTATATAGATTAGCTGAGTATCATAGTACCATCCATGTGCTTTATATAGAAGATCCCTTAGGCCTGTGACTGTATGACGTCACGGGATACAGCTTGAGCAGTGAGACGAGCTGCCTCGCTCTCACTCGGTGGACATCCAGGCATAGCAGGCTGGGCTCATCCTTTCCATCCAGGCAGTAACACGGCAGGCCTCTCCCCTGGTTGAAACGACAGGCTGCATGCTATCTCCCGCACCTCTCCACTGGCTAGAAACGACAGGCTGCATGCTATCTTCCACGCATCTCCCCTGGCTAGAAGCGAGAGGCTGCATGCTATCTCCTGCACCTCTCCACTGGCTAGAAACGACAGGCTGCATGCTATCTTCCACGCATCTCCCCTGGCTAGAAGCGAGAGGCTGCGTGCTATCTCCCGCACCTCTCCACTGGCTAGAAACGACAGGCTGCATGCTATCTTCCACGCATCTCCCCTGGCTAGAAGCGAGAGGCTGCATGCTATCTCCCGCACCTCTCCACTGGCTAGAAACGACAGGCTGCATGCTATCTTCCACACCTCTCTCCTGGCTAGAAGCGAGAGGCTGCATGTTATCTTCCACACCTATCCACCTGGCTAGATGGGACACTCTGCATGCTATCTTGCACACCCTTTACCCTGGCTAGAAACGACAGACTGCATGCTACCTTCCACATCTCCCTCCTAGCTAGAAGCGAGAGGCTGCATGCTATCTTTCCCTCCTCTCTACTTGCTAGAAGCGACAGTTTGCATGTTATCTACCACACATCTCTCCTGGATAGAAGCAACACTCTGCATGCTATCTTCCCCACCTCTCTCCTCTCTAGAAGCAACAGTCTGCATGCTATCTTCTGCACCTCCTTCGTAGATAGAAGCGACAGGCTGCATGCTATCTTCCCCTCCTCTCTCCTGGCTAGAAGCGACAGTCTGCGTGCTATCTTCCACACCTTCGTAGATAGAAGCGACAGTCTGCATGATATCTTCCACACCTCTCTCCTGGCTAGAAGGGAAAGACTGCATGCTATCTTCGACCCCTCTGCCCTGGATAGAAGCGACAGAATGCATGCAATCTTCCACACCTCTCTCCTGTATAGGAACGACACTCTGCATGCTATCTTCCCCACCTCTCTCCTGTCTATAAGCGACAGTCTGCATGCTATCTTCTACACATTTCCCCTAGTTAGAAGCGACAGTCTGCATGCTACCTTCTACACCTCTCCCCTGGCAAGAAGCAACAGTCTGCATGCTGTCTTCCACACCTCTCTCCTGGCTAGAACCGACAGTCTGCATGCTATCTTCCAACCCTCTTCCCTGAATAAAAGCGACAGTCTGCATGCTGTCTTCCACACCTCTCTCCTGCCTAGAAGCGACAGTCTGCATGCTATCTTCCACACTTCTCTCCTGGCTAGAACCGACAGTTTGTATGATAGCTTATGCACCTCTACCCTGGCTAGAAGCGATAGGTGGCATGCTATCTTCCACATCTTTTCCCTGGCTAGAAGCGACAGGCTGCATGCTATCTTCAAGAACTCTCCTCTGGTTAGAAGCGACACTTTGCATGCGGTCTTCCACACCTCTCCCCTGACTAGAGGCTACAGTCTGCATGCCATCTTCCACACTTCTCTCGTGGTTAGAAGCGACAGCCTGCATGCTACCATTAAGAACTCTCTCCTGGCTAGAAGCGAGAGGTTGCATGCTATCTTCCACACCTCTTTTCTAGTTAGAAGCGACAGTCAGCGTGCTATATTCCAAACCTCTCCCCTGGCTACAAGAAAGAGAGGCTGGATACTATCTTTCACACCTCTCTCCTGGCTAGAAGCGACAGCCTGCATGCTACCTTCAACACCTTTCCCCTGGTTAGAAGCGACAGTCTGCATGTTATCTTCCAATTCTCTGCACTGGCTTGAAACGACAGGCT
This sequence comes from Cherax quadricarinatus, assembly GCF_038502225.1. Taxonomy (NCBI): domain Eukaryota; kingdom Metazoa; phylum Arthropoda; class Malacostraca; order Decapoda; family Parastacidae; genus Cherax; species Cherax quadricarinatus. The sequence continues at coordinate 68,088 of NW_027195571.1, forward strand.
TCATGATATCTTCCACACCTCTCTCCTGGCTAGAAGCGACAGGTTGCAAGCTCTCTTCCACACCTCTCTCCTACCTAAAAGCAACAGGCTCCATGCTTAATTCCACACCTCTACCCTGGCTAGAAACGACAGTCTGCATGCTATTTTCCAAACCTCCTTCCTAGCTAGACGCGAGAGGCTGCATGCTACTTTCCCCTCCTCTCTCCTGGTTGAAACGACACTCTGCATGCTATCTTCCACACCACTCTCCCTTTTAGAAGCTACAGTCTGCATGATATCTTCCACCACACCACTCTCCATTTTAGAAGCGACAGTCTGCATGATATCTTCCACACCTCTCTCCTGTCTAGAAGCGACAATCTGCATGCTATCTTCTACACTTCTCTCCTGGCTTGAAGCGACAGTTTGCATGCTATATTCCCCTCCTCTCTCCTCGCTAGAAGCGACAGTCTGCATGTTATCTTCCACACCTCTCTCCTGTCTAGAAGCAACAGACTGCATACTATCTTCTGCACCTCTCCTCTGGCTAGAAGCGACAATCTGCATGCTATCTTCCACACTTCTCTCCTGGCTAGAATCGACAGTCTCCATGCTATCTTCCACACCTCTCTGCTGGCTAGAAGCGAGAGTCTGCATTATGTCTTCCACACCTCTCTCCTGGCTAGAAACGACAAGCTACATGCTGTCTTCCACTCTCCTGGCTAGAAGCGAGAGGCTGCATGCTATCTTCCCCTCGTCTCTCCTGGCTAGAAGTGACACTCTGCATGCTATCTTCCACCCCTCTCCTCTGGCTAGAAGCGGCAGTCTGCATGCTATCTTCTGCACCTCTCCTCTGGCTAGAAACGGCAGGCTGTATGTTATCTTCCACACTTCTCTCATGGCTAGAAGCGAGAGTCAGCATGCTATTTTCCACACCTCTCTCCTTGCTAGAAGCGACAGGCTGCATGCTATATTCCACACCTCTCCCCTGGGTAAAAGCAACAGTCTGCATGCTAAATTCGACACCTTCCCTGGCTAGAAACGACAGTCTGCATTCTATCTTCCACACCCCCTTCCAGTTGGAAGCGAGAGGCTGCATGCTATCTTCCCCTCCTCTCTCCTGGCTAGAAGCGATAGTCTGCATGCTATCTTCCACACATCTCTCCTGGATAGAAACGACACTCTGCATACTATCTTCCCCACCTCTCTCCTGTCTAGAAGCGACACACTGCATGCTATCTTCTGCACCTCTCCCCTGGCTAGAAGCGACAGTCTGCATGTTATCTTCCATACCTCTACCCTGGCTAGAAACGACAGGCTGCATGCTGTCTTCTACACCACTTTCCTGGCTAGAAGCGACAGCCTGCATGCTATCTTCCACACATCTCTCCTGGATAGAAGCGACACTCTGCATGCCATCTTCCCCACCTCTCTCCTGTCTAGAAGCAACAGACTGCACGCTATCTTCTGCACCTCTCCCCTGCCTAGAAGCGACAGTCTGCATGCTATCTTCCAAACCTCTACCCTGGATAGAAGCGAGAGGCTGCATGCTATCTTCCACACCTCTTCCCAGGTTAGAAGCGACAGTCTGCATGCTATCTTCCACATCACTTCCCTGGTTAGAAGCGACAGGAGGCATGCTATCTTCAACATCTCTTCGCTGGTTCGAAGCGACAGTCTGCATACCATCTTCTACACTTCTCTCGTGGCTAGAAGCGACATCTTGCATGCTACCTTCCATACCACTCTCCTGGCTAGAAGCGACAGGTGGCATGCTATCTTCCACACGTCTTTCACACTTTTCTCGTGGCTAGAAGCGACATCTTGCATGATATCTTCCACACCTCTCTCCTGGCTAAAAGCGACATGTGGTGTGCTAACTTCCACACCTTTCCCCTGGCTAAAAGCGACAGGCTGCATGCTATCTTTCACACCTCTTCCCTGGTTAGAAGCGACACTCTGTATGCGGTATTCCACACCTGCCCCCTGGCTAGAGGCATTAGTATGCATGCCATCTTCCACTCTTCTCTCGTGGCTAGAAGCGACAGCCTGCATGATATCTTCCACACCCCTCTCCTGGCTAAAAGCGAGAGGTTGCATGCTTCCTTCCACACCTCTCCCCTGGTTAGAAGCGACAGTCTGCGTGCTATATTCCAAATCTATACCCTGGCTAGAAGCGAGAGGCTGGATACTATCTTCCACACCTCTCTCCTGGCTAGAAGCTACAGCCTACATGCTGTCTTCTACTCCTCTCCCCTGATTAGAAGCGACTGTCTGCATGCTATGTTCCAGACCTCTGCACTGGCTTGGAACGACAGGCTGCATGCTATCTTCCACACCTATTCCCTGGCTAGAAGCGACAGTCTGCAAGCTATCTTCCAAACCTCTACCCTGGATAGAAGCGAGAGGCTGCATTGTGTCTTCCACATCTCTCCCCAGGTTAGAAGCGAGAGTCTGCATGCCATCTTCCACACTTCTCTCGTGGCTAGAAGCGACAGCCTGCGTGCAATCTTCCACACCTCTCTCCGGGCTAGAAGCGACAGGTGGCATGCTATCTTCATCATCTCTCCCCTGGCTAGAAGCAACAGGCTGCATGCTATCTTCCACACGTCTTCGCTGATTAGAAGCGACAGTCTGCATGCCATCTTCCACACTTCTCCACTGGCTAGAGGCGACAGTCTGCATACCATCTTCCACACTTCTCTCGTGGCTAGAAGCGACAGCCTGCCTGCTACCTTTCATACCACTCTCCTGGCTAGAAGCGACAGGTGGCATGCTATCTTCCACACGTCTTCCACACTTCTCTCGTAGTTAGAAGCAACAGCCTGCATGATATCTTCCACACCTCTCTCGTGGCTAAAAGCGACAGGTGGTATGCTATCTTCCACACCTTTCCCCTAGCTAGAGGCGACAGGCTGCATGCTGTCTTTCACACCCCTTTCCTGGTTAGTAGCGAGAGGTTGCATGCTACCTTCCATACCTCTCCCCTGGTTAGAAGCGACAGTCTGCATGCTGTATTTCAAATCTTTCCCCTTGCTAGAAGCTGGAGGCTGGATACTATCTTCCACACCTCTCTCCTGGCTAGAAGCGACAGCCTGCATGCTAAGTTCAACGCCTTTCCCCTGGTTTGAAGCGACAGTCTGCATGCTATCTTCCACACCTCTCTTCTAGCTAGAAGCGACAGTCTACATGCTATCTTCCACACCGTTCGTCTTGCTTAAGCAAATATAATTTACTGTTGAAGGTTTTCTACAGTTGTACATTATCTAGATGTTCGTCCAGTTGACATATACATCAGACTCATCAAACACATGAGTCCCATGTATATGAAGGAATTTACTGTAGTTTGAACTTTGCAAATAATCCTCTGATTACTAGTCTTGTGCTGTTGGCACTGGAGTTCTTTATAAGGGTTATGGACGTGCTAAGAATTTCCTCTCATCTATTTGTTTTAAATCGTTATTTCGAACAGAAAAAAAGAGAAGAGAGAGAGAGGAGGGAGAGGGAGAGAGAGAGAGAGAGAGAGAGAGAGAGAGAGAGAGAGAGAGAGAGAAAGACTGACTCTCACGACCTTGGTGGTGTTCTAACAATAATATGTAATATTTTATTCTCGCCAGATCTCCTGCAACAACACTCCAGCCATAATACTTATAGTACGTCAACTCAGGGACGTAAACATTAACATAATTCTCCTTTATGTTATGCATATGTTTCTGGCTGGACAAATTCTGTTTCAGGTTAGTCACAACTATTAATGAGTGAATCGGGTACAGAAAACAACTAAATTCTGATAAATCTACTTCCTATATGCAAGTCTAGCATGTAGGAAGTCCAGACTTACATGCACAGGAGTCCTGATCAGCAAAATGCATACAGCTATGAGGGCACCTTTACCAAATTCAACTTCAACAACAAGAACATCATCTGGGATCAGGTAAACTTTGCTCTAAATGAAACCTGATGGGAGGATATCTTAAATTACATAAACCCTAACCAATGCCTTGAAAAGATCAACCTCCTGGTAGCTGAAGTATGTTCAATGTATATTCCTATAAGAAAAAGGAAAAGAAGAAGTAAAGTGGCGAGAGAGAGACGCTCCCTCTACAGGAGAAGACGAAGAATCACTGAGCTCCTCAAGAATGCCAGATTATCTGATACACTTAAGGAAGTGCTAACCAGGGAAGTGGAAAATATTGAGCTAAAGTTACTGCAAGAAACCCCTCTCACGGGCCCTATATATGCTATCGAGAAGGAGCTTAGACACAGGCGAGATTCCACAATCACTTTAAACAACAGATATAGCCCCACTCCATAGCGGTGGCAGCAAAGCAGTAGCTAAGAACTAGAGACCAATAGCTTTAACGTTCAATATCATAAAAATCTTTGAAAGAGTTCTAAGAAGCAGGATAGCAAACCACCTGGACTCCCAAAAATTGCACAACGCAGGGCAACATGGTTTCAGAGCAGGTCGCTCCTGCCTTTCGCAACTGCTAGACCACTATGATATGGTCCTAGATGCACTGGAAAACAAACAGAATGCAGATGTAGTATACACAGATTTTGCAAAAGCCTTTGACAAGTGCGATCACGGTGTAACAGCACACAAAATGCGTGCTAAAGGGATAACTGGCAAAGTAGGCAGATGGATCTTCAACTTTCTAACCAATCGCACACAGAGAGTAGTGGTAAACAGAGTTAAATCAGATGCTGCCATAGTGAAGAGCTCTGTCCCACAAGGCACAGTACTCGCTCCTATCCTGTTCCTTATTCTCATATCAGACATAGACAGAGATGTAAACCACAGCACTGTATCATCTTTTGCAGATGATACTAGGATCTGCATGAGAGTGTCATCCATTGAGGACACGGCGAAGCTCCAAGAAGATATAAACCAAGTTTTCTAATGGGCAACAGAGAACAATATGATGTTCAATGAAGACAAATTCTAACTACTCCGTTATGGAAAACTGGAGGAAATAATAACTAGGACTGAGTATACTACAAACTCTAATCACACAGTAGAGCGGAAAAGTAATGTGAAGGACCTGGGTGTGGTAATGTCCGAAGACCTCACCTTCAAGGACCACAACAATGCCACTATCACATCTGCTAGGAAACTGATAGGATGGATACTGAGAACATTCAAGACAAGAGATGCTAAGACAATGATGATCCTTTTTAAATCACTTGTTCTCTCTAGGCTGGAATACTGCTGTATATTAACATCCCCATTCAAGGCAAATGAAATTGCGGTTCTAGAGAATGTACAGAGAACCTTTACTACTGGGAACGCCTGGAAGCACTTGACTTGTACTCGCTGGAGCACAGGCGAGAGAGAGATATATCATAATCTACACCTGGAAGATTCTGGAGGGACTGGTCCCTAATATGCGGACAGAAATCACTCCATACGAAAACAAAAGACTTGGCAGGCGATGCAACATACCCCCAGTGAAAAGTAGGAGCGTCACTGGTACACTTAGAGAAAACGCAACAAGTGTCCGGGGCCCAAGACTGTTCAACAGCTTCACACCAGTAATAAGGAGCATTACCAGTAGACCCCAGGTTGTCTTCAAGAGGGAGCTGGACAGATACCTAAAGTCGGTGCCGGATCAGCTGGGCTGTGGCTTGTACGTTGGATTGCGTGCGGCCAGAAGTAACAGCCTCACTGATCAGGCCCTGATCCACCGGGAGGCCTGGTCATGAACCGAGCTGCGGGAGCGTTGATCCCCGGAATACCTTCCAGGTAGACTCCAGGTATGGATAGCAAGTGAAGATCACAATGAACAGGAAGCTACTTACCAGATCCAAGTCCTCAGGCAGCTCTGGTATAAGTCTGTGGTCGGGCTGAGGCACAGGTGGGGTTACAACCTTGGGAACAGGCTGAGGTACAGGCTGAGGTACAGGCTGAGGTACAGGCTGAGGTACAGGCAGGGGTACATGCTGAGGTACAGGCAGGGGCACACGTTGAGGCCTTGTATGATGTACTGGCTTGAATGCAAGGCGGGTGAAATCACGGTTAGCAAATCCATTAGAATTTTTATCTGGGAAGATGATGGGAGTGTGGTCTGTGCCGGGTCTGACATTAACCCCTGGCACCACAGACCTGGGTCTCTGCTCTCGTGGCTCAGCCGCTTCGTCTAAGTGGAACAAGGTCACAACAACCACAAGACACACCAGCTTCATGCTGTAAGCAAAAAATGCACTTGTCAGGGGATGGAGTGGCGACGGAGTGAACATTACTCACCACTCTCATGCACACTATTTCTAACTTTACATGTAGAAATAATCTTCCTACTTTACCGAAAACAAAAGATGAACGTTGCAGATCAAGCCTTTACTGGGACAAAAATTATTTTTGTGTAGAGCTTTATCAATCTATAATTCTATAAATTAAATCTTTGGATCTTACTAAAGCCACTATGGTGTCCTTAGCACCAGACTTCCTTACTATTAACTATAAAATAATAATTATTGGATATTACTCTCTTTATATCATTTGTAATAAATTTAATAGGCTGGCGCATGACACAATACTAGCTGCTAAATGAAGCTAAGTGAACATAGATATGGTCTCATATCAAAACCTTAAGATTATCTTGCTAGTAAAAATAACAAGAGACCAAAGCGACTAAATAAATCAAGGGTAACACTACAAACTTCTCCATCTTCACGCAGTAATCTCAAGCGACTTGGACTCAGAATCAACACAAGAACAACTGAACAAATGACTCCAGAAAAACTAGTACCTTAGATCTACATTTATAATATCCTGTAAAGATCTGGCGGCAGCGGCAGCAGCGACTTCCAAGCTCCGTACTTTTCTCCAACTACCAGAGCTACCAATGCTCCTATGATGACCTAGTTACAAGCAAAACTGCACTACCCAACGTAGCACCCAGAATGACCAAAGATTACCAACAGTGAAACCTACAAATCGAAAATAATAGAGATCAAAGGAAGACTGCACACAAACCGAAAGCAACACCCCGCTGCCAGCCGAACAACGTAACCCTAAGCTTTGTATACTACAACTTCTTCTTAACTACAACAATTCCTGTAGTATTATGAGGCGCAATCTAAGAGGAAACAGCACCAAGGCCAGCAAGAAAACACCGAAAAATCAACTATTCAACAAGTGTAGCCAGGAGGACGCCGGCTCAGCAACCACCCCACTCACCACCACTCAAGGCGACACCACAACAATAACAACAAACATGGCTGCCACCAGCCCATCCTCCCCTCTCTTCCCCGGATTCAACCTACCAAGTAGTCTCTCAGGTATGACCAACGATCCAGATACCCTAAAGACATGCATCTCCAACTTAGCTATTGAAAATATGAATCTTCGAGAGACGCTAACAAAACAAGACACCAGGATGACACAACTCGAGAACAAAATCCTCAGTCTTGAACAAAAGTTAACAACACCAGGAATGACTAACTGTGACAAGACCATCCAAACAGTCATAGATAGCCATACCCAACAAATAATATCTCTTAATACAAAGGTTGAAGAAGCAGTAAAAGAATGGAAGAACAACTTAGATAACCAGTTCAGTGACTACTTTGCTCTCCAAGAAGATAAAACTGAACAAGATAAACTATCGGACGCAGTAATAGTTAACAGTCCACTTTTTCCCAGTGATATGAACCAAACAAACAGTAAAGAAATTACTCTGCAGATCATAAAGGACCAAACAAGTGTTATTGTACCAGAGTCTGAAATAAAAGAAGCCAGGTTACTAGGATCCCATGGTAGAAAAAGTGTTATGCTTAGATTCCACTCACATGACAGGAAAAAAGACTTAATTATTGCATCTATTAAAGTAAAGAAAGAGGTATACATAAACGAGTGTCTTACCAAAAAACGTCAGAACCTCCTGTATAGAGTCAGAAAACTTAAGCGGGAGAATAACGACACAATACACCAATGCTTCACACGGGATGGGAAAATTCTTGTTAGGAAAACAAATGTAGGTCAACTGTACACAATCACGAACGAGAATGATCTATCACGATTTCTCAGGGATACTAATCTTACAGAGAATAACTAAACAATGTCCAACTTAAAAGCCTACGTAGTGTAGTGTATGTTTTGCTCCATTATTGTTCAAATTTCATTGTGCAATCTCTTAGTAATTAAATAATCAACTACCTCATTTTGTGATTTTACTAGTAAGCATAAGTCACCTTATGTGATTTTGTTATTTACTATTGTTCGCTTAAACATTAGCTGAATTGATACTTTCTCTGTCCATATTACTACCTCATATTTTTTTAAATACTATCAATTGATATTACTTACTAAAATTAATAATTATCATTTTTACTAAAATTTCAATTTACTCTTAACATTTTTGACATTTAATAACCATTACTTGTCTAATTACCTTTACCTGTTTTAATACCACATTTACTATCTTAGATTACTCTTAATTACCTTGTACTGCCATATAACCTCAAGTATAACTACCAGTGCAATATTGAATGAAATAAACATTACTTTTTCACTTTTTTGTAATCATTATTACTTACTAAAATTTTATTAAACACCATATTTACTACCAGTCAATTTTACTTTTGTACATTAAACATTATCTTATACTTCCCATAACATTTTGTTGCCAAATTTTCAAGTTTGTATATTCAACCCCAACCTTTATATTATCCTTTGTACCTGTGTACCTGGGTACCTGTCTACCATCTTACTATCATATTATAACCAAGACATTACCATTGTTATTTTTTTACTATTATTCTTTTGGTACTTTAATTGTGAATTTTATTTTGTCAATTTAAATCTAGTTATAATCTTGATCTTGTCAACAACCTATACCAGACTCTAGTGCAATTGCAAGTACCATTTCAAATTGTATTTTTATATTATAAGTTTATATTATAATTCCTACCATCTGTCCATTTAACTTTGTTTACCATTACTTAATTTTAGTCCCTTATATATTTTCTCCTTTATTTTAGCTTTATATAACTACCCTAGTTTATATATTCACAATTGTTAAAATAATCAAGGTGCTATTCTCAGGTGCTAAAGTAGAATAAGTTCACAATTTTGCCATTATATTCCAAAGCTCATTTATTTGATTACCACTTTATTGTTCACCACAACCTATATTAGTCCCTTTTATATTATAATTTTATACTATAATTCTAACTTTAAAAAATTACCTTTATAGTACTACCTACTATCATATTCCCAAGCTCCATTATTTGATCATCACTTTATTTGTATTAGTATTTTAGCTTCCCTTAGCTCATTATTTTACATTTGTTAAATAATTCAGGTGCTATTTTTTAGCTTAAGACTATTTACTTTGTTTTATACTTAATTCTAACTATAGATTCACTACAAATCTTATGATTACAAGCATTGATCCTGATACCAACCTCTTATTTAATGACTTAAATGAATCAAACAGTTACTGTAATTACTACACTGCAGAACAATCAAAGGCACTTCTCAGTGCCAACAACAACATAACTATCTTTAACTACAATATCAGATCTTTAAGCAAGCATTACGATGACCTCATAGCATTACTAAATTCCTTACATGCCAATATGTCCATCATTACACTAACTGAAACCTGGCTAAAGCCTGATAGTACAGATGTCTATGCCATTCCTGGTTACACAGCCATACACAACTGTAGGCCAGACCAACAAGGGGGTGGCACAGCCATATACTACTCAGACCAACTAGAATGTATCACTAATACTTGCACAAGGGATGAACATGGGGAATATATAATAGCTAAATTCAAATCCAAATACCTACAAAAACCTCTCACATTGATAAACATCTACAGAGTTCCACAGTCAAACATTAGCCAATTTAGTCAAAATCTAGGAAGTATGATAACTGATGCACGCATGAACAAAGATCACTTACTACTCTCAGGTGACTTCAATATAAATCTCCTGCAAGACCAGGACCCACACGTTACTGAATTCACAAACACAATGAGTAACTGTATGTTACTACCAACAGTAACAAAACCTACAAGAGTTACAGAGACTAGTGTTTCCCTACTTGACCACATCTGGACCAACACCATATCCCCTTTAAAATCAGGCATAATTACAGATAATACCACAGACCACTACCCTACTTTCCTCATAACAACTCTTGGTAAACTACCCCAAGACACTACTAAAGTCACCTTCAGACTTCACAATGAGGCAGCCATTAATAACTTCACAACAGCAGTAGCAAACATTGATTGGCACACTGAGCTAGAAATCTATACAGATATTGACGAATGTATTAATAATTTTCTAAAAAAGACCCAATACCTCTATAACAAGCACTGCCCTAAAAAAACTAAACAGATGACAGCTAAGAGACTGAACAGTCCCTGGCTAACACCCAGCATTCTCAAATCCATAAATACAAAACACCAATATGAAAAACAGTACAGAATGGGTCACATAACCAGAGACCAAACAAAACGTTACTCGTCAATCCTAACCAGCCTGATAAGAAGGGCAAAAAAATTGTATTATGAGAACAGATTATCCAACTTACGAGGTGATATAAAAAAGACCTGGAAAACCCTATCAGAAATTCTGGGAACAAAAAAGATATCACGAAATAGCGAAATAAAATTAGCAAAATCAGATGAACCCCAACTCCCACCAACAGAAACAGCAAACAGACTCAATGATTTCTTCTCCACTATAGGACAAAACCTTGCCAATAAAATCCCAAGCTCAGATACCCCACCAAATGACTACCTCACCGGCAACTACCCGAACACACTGTTCCTAGCTCCGACTAACCCATACGAAGTCTCCCTTATTATCAACGCACTAAAAAACAAGGCAGGAGATTTAAATACCTTACCACCCTTTATATACAAAAAAGTGTCACAAGTGCTATCACCAATCATTGCAACACTCTTTAACAAATCCATTGAATCCTCCACCTTCCCTACAGTACTCAAAATAGCAAGGGTCACCCCGATCCACAAAGGAGGAGACCAAACAGAGTTGAATAACTATAGGCCAATATCCAACTTACACCCTCTCTCAAAAATCTTCGAAAAATTAATTCATAAACGAATCTACTCCTACCTTATCTCCCAAAACATACTCAACCCCTGCCAATTTGGATTCAGGCCTAATAAAAATACTAATGATGCTATTATACACATGCTAGAACATATATACACTGCAATAGAGAAAAAAGAAGTCCCACTGGGGATCTTCATTGACTTACGTAAAGCTTTTGATACAGTTGACCATGACTTGCTCCACGTAAAATTGTCACACTATGGTATAAGAGGGCACTCCCTCAACTACCTCAAGTCATACCTCAGCAACAGAAGCCAATATGTGTACGCAAATGGGGCAAACTCTTCTGCGCAACCAATTACAGTTGGTGTCCCACAGGGAAGTGTCCTTGGCCCTCTTCTCTTTCTCCTATACATAAATGACCTTCCAAATGCTTCGCAATTACTCAAACCCACACTATTTGCAGATGACACTACATACGTCTTCTCTCACCCGAGCCCAGTCACGCTAGCCAATACTGTAAATACCGAATTACAGAAAATATCTACCTGGATGAGGACTAACAAACTTACACTAAACATTGACAAAACCTACTTCATTCAGTTTGGTAACAGAGCTACAGATGTCCCTCTTAACATAATGATAAACGGATCACCTATCACAAAGCTAACAGAGGGAAAATTCTTAGGAATCCACCTTGATAATAGACTCAAATTTCATACACATATACAACAAATTTCTAAGAAAATTTCCAAGACTGTAGGCATACTATCGAAGATACGGTACTATGTTCCACAGTCAGCCCTCCTGGCCCTATATCACTCTCTTATTTACCCCTATCTCACCTATGGAATTTGTGCATGGGGCTCAACAACAGTTAACCATCTCAGACCACTAATTACCCAACAAAAGGCTGCAGTTAGAATGATAACAAATTCTCACTACAGGCAGCACACTCCACCAATATTCAATACACTAAACCTACTCACCATACAAAACATCCATACTTATTACTGCACCTATTACATACATAGAACACTTAACTCTGATATTAACCCTCCCCTCAAACATCTCCTTGCCAACCTCAACAGAACACATGACCATAACACAAGGCACAGATCACTCTTTGATGTTCCTCGTGTTCATCTCACACTATGCAAAAACTCAATGCACATAAAAGGCCCTAAAATCTGGAATTCATTACCTGTAAATATAAAAGAAACACTACCTGTTTATAAATTCAAGTCTCTACTCAAAGATCACTTACTCACCCAAAACCAAATAAATACTGAATAACTGAACCTTATAAATTGTATATCTTAAATGTTTCTCACAATTATATCACATAAATGTTAAACCTAAAACCCAATCTAACTTTATTATTTTTTAAATACACTACCTAACAGAATCCTTCATATGACTGAATGCAACCATATGACCTGTCTTTGTAATACTCACTTGTGCTTTATAGTAATCTGTTTACATTAATGTTTTATCACTGACTTCATCATTGCTTAATTAATCTTAAGTTAATTTTAAGCCAGCCCGTAATGCTATGCATAGTATAAGTGGCTTTGGCATACTGCTCTTATCTGTATTTTTTTTTTGTACCTCTGTATGTGTGCACAAATCTCACAACTACTGGATCACTATGATATGGCCTTGGATGCACTGGAAGAAAATCAGAATGCAGATGTAATATACACAGACTTTGCAAAAGCATTTGACAAATGCGATCATGGCGTAATAGCCCATAAAATACGTGCTAAAGGAATAACTGGGAAAGTGGGGAGATGGATCTTCAACTTCCTAACAAATCGAACACAAAGAGTAGTGGTCAACAGAGTTAAATCGGAGGCTGCCATAGTGAAGAGCTCTGTTCCACAAGGCACAGTACTCGCCCCCATCTTATTCCTTATCCTCATATCAGACATAAACAGAGATATACATCACAGCACCGTATCATCCTTTGCGGATGATACTAGGATCTGCATGAGGCTGTCATCTGCTGAGGACGCGGTTAACCTCCAAGAAGATATAAACAAAGTTTTCCAGTGGGCAACGGTAAACAATATGATGTTCAATGAGGACAAATTCCAACTACTCCGTTATGGAAAACTGGAGGAGATAATAACTAGAACAGAGTATACTACAGACTCTGGCCATACAATAGAGCGGAAAAATAATGTAAGGGACCTGGGAGTAGTAATGTCTGAGGATCTCACTTTCAAGGATCACAACAGTGCCACGATCGCACGTGCAAAGAAAATGATAGGATGGATAATGAGAACGTTCAAAACGAGAGATGCCAAGCCAATGATGATCCTTTTCAAATCACTTGTTCTCTCTAGGCTGGAATACTGCTGTACATTAACATCTCCATTCAAAGCAGGTGAAATCGCAGATCTAGAGAGTGTACAGAGATCCTTTACTGCACGTATAAGTTCTGTCAAGCACCTTAACTACTGGGAACGCTTGGAAGCACTTGACTTGTACTCGTTGGAACGCAGGAGGGAGAGATATATCATAATCTACACTTGGAAAATCCTGGAAGGAATGGTCCCAAATCTGCACACAGAAATCACTCCCTACGAAAGTAAAAGACTGGGCAGGCGATGCAAAATGCCCCCAATAAAAAGTAGGGGCGCCATTGGTACACTAAGGGAAAACACCATAAGTGTCCGGGGCCCAAGACTGTTCAACAGCCTCCCATCAAGCATTAGGGGAATTGCCAATAAACCCCTGGCTGCCTTCAAGAGAGAGCTGGACAGATACCTAAAGTCAGTGCCGGATCAGCCGGGCTGTGGCTCGTACGTTGGACTGCGTGCGGCCAGCAGTAACAGCCTAGTTGATCAGGCCCTGATCCATCGGGAGGCCTGGTCATGGACCGGGCCGCGGGGGCGTTGATCCCCGGAATAACCTCCAGGTAACCTCCAGGTAACACACACCATTAATAATGATCTAAGGATACCCAGTGATGAAATCCTGAAAATAGAAAAATTCCTAAAGTTATCCAGGCTCACCACAAAAAAATTAGAGAAGACCTACATTGGTCAGGTGACCCATAGCTTCAGCTAAATATGCTGAAAATTTTAAGCCGATCGGATGAGGCGTTCTGAAGTTTATTTTTTTATTATCACACTGGCCGATTCCCACCAAGGCAGGGTGGCCCGAAAAAGAAAAACTTTCACCATCATTCACTCCATCACTGTCTTGCCAGAAGGGTGCTTTACACTACAGTTTTTAAACTGCAACATTAACACCCCTCCTTCAGAGTGCAGGCACTGTACTTCCCATCTCCAGGACTCAAGTCCGGCCTGCCGGTTTCCCTGAACCCCTTCATAAATGTTACTTTGCTCACACTCCAACAGCACGTCAAGTATTAAAAACCATTTGTCTCCATTCACTCCTATCAAACACGCTCACGCATGCCTGCTGGAAGTCCAAGCCCCTCGCACACAAAACCTCCTTTACCCCCTCCCTCCAACCTTTCCTAGGCCGACCCCTACCCCGCCTTCCTTCCACTACAGACTGATACACTCTTGAAGTCATTCTGTTTCGCTCCATTCTCTCTACATGTCCGAACCACCTCAACAACCCTTCCTCAGCCCTCTGGACAACAGTTTTGGTAATCCCGCACCTCCTCCTAACTTCCAAACTACGAATTCTCTGCATTATATTCACACCACACATTGCCCTCAGACATGACATCTCCACTGCCTCCAGCCTTCTCCTCGCTGCAACATTCATCACCCATGCTTCACACCCATATAAGAGCGTTGGTAAAACTATACTCTCATACATTCCCCTCTTTGCCTCCAAGGACAAAGTTCTTTGTCTCCACAGACTCCTAAGTGCACCACTCACCCTTTTCCCCTCATCAATTCTATGATTCACCTCATCTTTCATAGACCCATCCGCTGACACGTCCACTCCCAAATATCTGAATACATTCACCTCCTCCATACTCTCTCCCTCCAATCTGATATCCAATCTTTCATCACCTAATCTTTTTGTTATCCTCATAACCTTACTCTTTCCTGTATTCACTTTTAATTTTCTTCTTTTGCACACCCTACCAAATTCATCCACCAATCTCTGCAACTTCTCTTCAGAATCTCCCAAGAGCACAGTGTCATCAGCAAAGAGCAACTGTGACAACTCCCACTTTATGTGTGATTCTTTATCTTTTAACTCCACGCCTCTTGCCAAGACCCTCGCATTTACTTCTCTTACAACCCCATCTATAAATATATTAAACAACCACGGTGACATCACACATCCTTGTCTAAGGCCTACTTTTACTGGGAAATAATTTCCCTCTTTCCTACATACTCTAACTTGAGCCTCACTATCCTCGTAAAAACTCTTCACTGCTTTCAGTAACCTACCTCCTACACCATACACCTGCAACATCTGCCACATTGCCCCCCTATCCACCCTGTCATACGCCTTTTCCAAATCCATAAATGCCACAAAGACCTCTTTAGCCTTATCTAAATACTGTTCACTTATATGTTTCACTGTAAACACCTGGTCCACACACCCCCTACCTTTCCTAAAGCCTCCTTGTTCATCTGCTATCCTATTCTCCGTCTTACTCTTAATTCTTTCAATAATAACTCTACCATACACTTTACCAGGTATACTCAACAGACTTATCCCCCTATAATTTTTGCACTCTCTTTTGTCCCCTTTGCCTTTATACAAAGGAACTATGCATGCTCTCTGCCAATCCCTAGGTACCTTACCCTCTTCCATACATTTATTAAATAATTGCACCAACCACTCCAAAACTATATCCCCACCTGCTTTTAACATTTCTATCTTTATCCCATCAATCCCGGCTGCCTTACCCCCTTTCATTTTACCTACTGCCTCACGAACTTCCCCCACACTCACAACTGGCTCTTCCTCACTCCTACAAGATGTTATTCCTCCTTGCCCTATACACGAAATCACAGCTTCCCTATCTTCATCAACATTTAACAATTCCTCAAAATATTCCCTCCATCTTCCCAATACCTCTAACTCTCCATTTAATAACTCTCCTCTCCTATTTTTAACTGACAAATCCATTTGTTCTCTAGGCTTCCTTAACTTGTTAATCTCACTCCAAAACTTTTTCTTATTTTCAACAAAATTTGTTGATAACATCTCACCCACTCTCTCATTTGCTCTCTTTTTACATTGCTTCACCACTCTCTTAACCTCTCTCTTTTTCTCCATATACTCTTCCCTCCTTGCATCACTTCTACTTTGTAAAAACTTCTCATATGCTAACTTTTTCTCCCTTACTACTCTCTTTACATCATCATTCCACCAATCGCTCCTCTTCCCTCCCGCACCCACTTTCCTGTAACCACAAACTTCTGCTGAACACTCTAACACTACATTTTTAAACCTACCCCATACCTCTTCGACCCCATTGCCTATGCTCTCATTAGCCCATCTATCCTCCAATAGCTGTTTATATCTTACCCTAACTGCCTCCTCTTTTAGTTTATAAACCTTCACCTCTCTCTTCCCTGATGCTTCTATTCTCCTTGTATCCCATCTACCTTTTACTCTCAGTGTAGCTACAACTAGAAAGTGATCTGATATATCTGTGGCCCCTCTATAAACATGTACATCCTGAAGTCTACTCAACAGTCTTTTATCTACCAATACATAATCCAACAAACTACTGTCATTTCGCCCTACATCATATCTTGTATACTTATTTATCCTCTTTTTCTTAAAATATGTATTACCTATAACTAAACCCCTTTCTATACAAAGTTCAATCAAAGGGCTCCCATTATCATTTACACCTGGCACCCCAAACTTACCTACCACACCCTCTCTAAAAGTTTCTCCTACTTTAGCATTCAGGTCCCCTACCACAATTACTCTCTCACTTGGTTCAAAGGCTCCTATACATTCACTTAACATCTCCCAAAATCTCTCTCTCTCCTCTGCATTCCTCTCTTCTCCAGGTGCATACACGCTTATTATGACCCACTTCTCGCATCCAACCTTTACTTTAATCCACATAATTCTTGAATTTACACATTCATATTCTCTTTTCTCCTTCCATAACTGATCCTTCAACATTACTGCTACCCCTTCCTTTGCTCTAACTCTCTCAGATACTCCAGATTTAATCCCATTTATTTCCCCCCACTGAAACTCCCCTACCCCCTTCAGCTTTGTTTCGCTTAGGGCCAGGACATCCAACTTCTTTTCATTCATAACATCAGCAATCATCTGTTTCTTGTCATCCGCACTACATCCACGCACATTTAAGCATCCCAGTTTTATAAAGTTTTTCTTCTTCTCTTTTTTAGTAAATGTCTACAGGAGAAGGGGTTACTAGCCCATTGCTCCCGGCATTTTAGTCGCCTCATACGACACGCATGGCTTACGGAGGAAAGATTCTTTTCCACTTCCCCATGGACAATAGAAGAAATAAAGAAGAACAAGAGCTATTTAGAAAAAGGAGAAAAACCTAGATGTATGTATATATATATGCATGTGCGTGTCTGTGAAGTGTGACCAAAGTGTAAGTAGGAGTAGCAAGATATCCCTGTTATCTAGCGTGTTTATGAGACAGAAAAAGAAACCAGCAATCCTACCATCATGCAAAACAGTTACAGGTTTCTGTTTCACAGTCATCTGGCAGGACGGTAGTACTTCCCACCTCGCCCGCGCGCTCAGTGCTCGCGCGCTCGCTCCGGCGCTCAAGCCCGCGCGCCGGCTCGTGTCGCGCTCAAGTTCGTGCTTTGTTCTCGCCGCCGTGCCTTTCGTATGTCAACCGAGCGCCCTCGCGCCCGAATTTTTTCCGATTAGTCTTCTTTGAACTCATTTTCTGTGCTCTCATTTTCTCTCGGATCGTTTTTTTAGCATCTCCTTCTCATTTTCACCATCCCAAAATTTCTCGACACAAGTTTGATCTTCATGGTTTCGAAATTTGCGATCCTCCTTCGATCTCTCCCACACCCCGCTGTGAATTTCTCGACAACAACATGACTATCCTCAGATCGTTTGGATACTCCTTTCACTTCATTCAAATACCAATATCAGCTTGATTCCCCCCATGGGGGTTTCGAAATTTACATCTTCCCGACTGGGGCCTCTTGAGGTCTTCTCCTCACTACCAATTTCACCCTCATCTCTTTCCTCGATAACAGTTTTGGGATTCCTCCTTGCGGGGGCCTTCGAAATTTTATCTTCTCGATCTCTCCCACTACTCCTCACCCCAAAATTTCTCTCGAACAAAAACTCCATCTTCCTGAAATTTTGATTACTCCCTTCACTACTTCCAATTCTCGATAATACCAAGACTCATCTCCTGATCAGCAGTTCTTGGATTCTCTGGGTTACATTCAAAATAGACTCTTCATAGCATGCCATTACAGGTGCTCCAAACAAACAATGACCTACAGCAGCGCCAGGTGTCAGTACTTCACTCAGCGCTTAGCCGACGGTCATGACGTCACGTTTACGACCAATATATGCAGGTTGCAAGCTGACCCGTCTACCTTTTAGTTACAGAATATCAGAAAGCGCATTTTCGTTAATACCACAATTTTCTTTAGCAACATTACCCGACATTTTTAACCATTGTTATCAAACACCTCACGAGTCTTCCTCACCTTCAAACTCCTCACACTCCGACCACACCAATTTTCACTTCATAACTCACTTTTCGTTTTAATTCTTTTGTTCATTAAAAGCAGGGGACACAGCATATCAGAAACACACATACATTCACTTCGTTAACACTATCATTACCTTGAAGATATTACCAGTTAAAATATCTATCTTTGCTTCTTGAACATCTTTCAAATACTTCATAAATCATTTGAATACAAAATACTTATACATTTCAAACAACATACCAAATACTAAAATATCATTTAACGCCCTCAAATACTCTTCTATTATTTATCACTTTCATAAGTACTACAACATTAAATAATTAAAAATACTTGAATACATAAACAGCCTTGAACACCTTCAAAATACTCAACACTAAACACTTGAATACCTTTTGAACATTTTCAAAACAGCATTCTAAATAAGATTGACATTCTGGTTTATTCAGCCTTCACATTTACAATTACAATTATTCACTTCAGACGCATTTTCAGCCATTTCCTTTTGCTCATTGTTAGTTATGGGACATAATATTGTCACAAAATTGACCAAACACTTTTATGAACAATTTCAGCAGCTCATAATCATTTGAATACTATAGTCATCTTCTGGAATACTCTTCAAAACAATTTGAATAATGTTTTAAATTGCTTCATCACAACTCTTATAGTCATTTTCGGTAACTTAATTCGACTACATTCGCTTCCTCATCAATTACCAACAGTTTACTGTTTATCTAATGTCAAGGTCAGCCAAATTCAAAGATACAAAAATTTATGACACCAACACATTGTCAACATTACACACTGTTGTCACTCATTACTTTTCGTTTTACCTTTTAGTTCATTAAAGCTGGTTAGTGAACACAAAGGTCAGAAACACAACAACACCACAACTCCATTGCCTTCTTTCGCCTTCTTTGTGTTCATTGTGCAGTGTGAGACTCATATCAGAAAGTCCCAACAACAACCCACTTATAACATTCTTTTTCGGTATCTTAGTTCGACAACAACACCACATCCACGAACAGCTTCCAAAACATTATTTGGAGTACTCCTACCACCACGATTACTACTAAAACAACATTGAATTAACAAAACACTTAACACTTCAAATACTTGAACACCTCAAAATACTTCTGGAATACTAAAATAGCTTGAATATTTCAACAACACTGAAATACTTCAAAAATACAAGAGTACTCTCACTACTAAATACTATTTAAAATACTGCTGAATTAATGTGTCATTTCACTAAAACACTTGAATACTAAAACACTTCTGAACACTAAAATACTTTTTGAATATTTAACAATACTGAAATACTTCAAAACACGAGTACTTCAAGTTGCTAATTACCGACATTACTAAACATCGTTAATAAAACATTTTCACTAAAATACTTGAATTGTTTGAACACTTTCAAAACAAATATTTAACACATTAAACATACTTGAATACTTGAATATTTAGCTGAAAGACTTCAAAATACCATTTGAGTACTTCAATACAATTACCGGTCATTAAACACATTTTCACTAAATACCACAAAAATTGCTGATCAACACTCATTATCTGTCACTTCACAACTCACATACTCATTGTTTTTTCTCAGCTTTATCTACTATCAGAAAGTCACAACACTATTGGCTTCATTTGCTTTAATTTTAAATTATTAACACAGGGGAAACACACTAATATCAGAAACTAATATCAACAACTCATTTCATAAATACTTTTCGGTGTCTTGCTCGACAACAACACTCATACTACATCCACAACATACTTCCATGAACACTTCCAAACACTATTTAGCAATTTCCTCAATTGGCTAATTACTGACATTACTAAACATCGCTGAAGGTCATGTCACTTTTCAACACTCTTTCAAATACTTCCTGAACAATTTTCTCAAAATTCTTTCTGAATACCTTTCTGAACATTTGTCAACACGAAATACTTCAAAAAACACAATGAAAAGGCTTCACTACTAATACCGAATACTGCTTTCGTGTCACTGCTGAATTCCAATAAACACTTTTCACCGTTTTTCAAATGTTTTTTGAACATTCTTTCAAAACACTTTTGATTACTCAAAAGAGCACTTGAACAATTTTCAAAATACTTCATCATTTCTTGGTCAACACTGAAATACTTCAAACACAATTTGAGTACTTATCATAATTACTACTCCTCTACTAAAACACAAGCTACCAATTTAAAATACCAACACCTTTTCAAAACAATTTGAACACAAACACCTTACTAAAATACTTCTTACTAAAACATTTCATAATCGCTTGAACAATACTAAAATACTCTTTGAATAACTCAAATACTTGAATACCTTTTCAAAATACTTGAATACTCTTCAAAATATTTGAACACATTAAAATACTTGAATACTCTGAACATTTCAAAGGTCACTGAAAATACTTCAAAACAATTATTTGAGTACCAAAAGACTACCGAATACACCAAAACAATACTACCAAAATCACCATAAACTAAGATCAACACTACAACTCATTACCACCTAATGCTCGTTTTACCTACTATCAGAAAAAGTCACAACACTACCCTCTATTTTTTTCAGCCTAATTCCTTTAGTTCATTAAAAGTTGGTTAGTAAGTCATTACTGGCTATCAGAAAGTCACAAACAAACTCATTTATAGTCGTGTCTTTCGGTAGTCTTAAGTTCGAGTCAACACTTCACAGTCCATTATCACTTCACAACTTCATTATCTCTCACACACACACACAGACACACACACACATTCACATCTCTTACCCCAGTTTCAATTCCACTCTAACTTATCTCTGGCCCCAATTCTAATTCCAATTTGGCCCTAATCCCAATTCTGTCTTATCTCACCTAGTTTAATTTACTTATCCTTACTAAATTATTCTAACTTGGCCCTGGCTTTCCAGTTTAACTATCCTAATCTTTAATAATTCTAATTTAACCGAACCTACCATCCCAACCTACTTCCACCTAACCTAGCCTAATCCCAACCTGGGTCCCAACTTAACTCAACTAACTTAACCCAACTCCAACCCAACTCTGCTCCTGCACCTGGTCCTAACTCAACCTATCTTACCTTTACTTCCAATCCCACCTAGCCGAACCTGTCCAACCCAACCTAAATATATTGGAACACCTCCAAAATACACAGAGCACTAGCTGAATCCATTCCATTTGGATACTTCCAAATTAGTTTTTGAAAACTTGAGTCAAATGAACATTATTTCTGTTGGTAAAACATCACTTCTCATGCAGTAGGCTTACTGATTTCCGAATAGAAAGACAATCCTTCAGCTTGAGATATTAGGTTACCAACATGGTGTACGTGTTAATACCTGCTGCAGAATATCACACCAGGATTAGACAGGTGCTAATGTGGGTAATATCTATGTAGAACAGTTCTTTCCAGATCAATTTGTTCTATTCAATTATCTCTACCCTAATTTACTCTTACCCCAATTCTACTCACTTCCACCGAATTTAATTTGTCCTTTTGGTCATTTTCTATTCCTAATTTCAAGTCTTAAGTCTCTAATTTACCTACTTCCCAATTTATCAAATATTTATTCCAATTCAATTAATTTTATCTTTGACCTCAACAATTTATCACATCAATACTACTCCAATTTAACTTATCTCTCTAACTTGAGCTAATTATTTAGACTAACTAACTTGGCCTTATTCTAATTTGGTCTAACACTTGGCCTCCACCTAATCTCCATCAACATTTTCTGCCCTAATTCTGCCTACCCTATTCTAATTCTGTCCCATCTCCATCAGCTCACTGAATACTACTTGGTCTTAATTCCCAATTCTACCCTATTTAATTTGTTGAATTTAATCCCAATTTGGCCCTAATTTGTCTTGCTCTGTTCTAATTTGGTTCTATTCCCAATTTATTCTAATTTAATTTGTTCTAATTTAATCTTATCTTGTTAATTTAATTTGTCTTATCTTATCCTAATTTATTCTAATTTAATTTAAATACTGATTGATCTTTTAATTTGACCACTGATCACAGAAAACACACATTTTTATAATTATTCACACAAAAATCACGATCACCAATTCCATATCATGTTTACCGTCATCTATCAACACTAATCACCAAGATCACCAAAAAAAATCTAAGATCATGCATCTCAAAACTACTATGATCACTGAAAACACTTATTTTTTAAACATTCGCACAAAAATAAGACATACACAAAAATACCACAACACTTCCACCAACATCTATAACATAACATGAGCACTATAACATATCACTATCACAAAAAAAATAATACACAAACACCCACATATTATACATTTCAATTGGAAATTTAAGACATGAGACATACACACCAAATCTAAGACATTCACCTCCAACTAAGACATACACATCACCCCTAAAACTTCCTTCCTTATTCATTCCGTATATCTCCTAGAGCTGTTTTAACCCCGACGGTTCCATCACGACGTAGGAGCCAGAGGAACCATCACCACTCCAACACCACCTACTACACTCTGGCTCCTACGTCGTGATGGATCCGTCGGGGTTAAAACAGCTCTAGGAGATATACGGAATGAATAAGGAAGGAAGTTTTAGGGGTGATGTGTATGTCTTAGTTGGAGGTGAATGTCTTAGATTTGGTGTGTATGTCTCATGTCTTAAATTTCCAATTGAAATGTATAATATGTGGGTGTTTGTGTATTATTTTTTTTGTGATAGTGATATGTTATAGTGCTCATGTTATGTTATAGATGTTGGTGGAAGTGTTGTGGTATTTTTGTGTATGTCTTATTTTTGTGCGAATGTTTAAAAAATAAGTGTTTTCAGTGATCATAGTAGTTTTGAGATGCATGATCTTAGATTTTTTTTGGTGATCTTGGTGATTAGTGTTGATAGATGACGGTAAACATGATATGGAATTGGTGATCGTGATTTTTGTGTGAATAATTATAAAAATGTGTGTTTTCTGTGATCTTGGTGTTGGGGATCATAAAATCTGGTAATCGTCTTGGATATAGTGTTCTTAGATAATGTAGGGTACAACAGGTTGAAACAAGGGGGGTTAGGTGTGATGTTACCAACCACCAAGTAACACAATGGGAGTGTGACGTCACTGGAGGTGAGCTCGTCGGTCCTGTGAGGTGAGACATCGTGTGTTGGTGGTAGTGAGGTGAGTGCGCTTAGATATTGTCAAATATGATTTTTTTTTGTGTGTGTGTGTGTGTGTGAAATGTTTATAAAAATGATTGTTTTCTGTGATATTAGTGATTTTGAGGTAAGTGAACATGGGTGATTGTAGTTGGTGATTGTCTTATATTATGTGTGTGTATAAGATATGTTTTCAGTTGATGGTGATCATGTACTAAGTGTTTGCGTATTAGGTTTGTGTTCATGCTTTTTTTTTTATGCGCCAAATGGGGAGGGAGTTCTTGGTTATAGTGATTTGAGGGGATTTCTATAAAAAGGATGTTAGATGGTGATGTTAAACTTAGTTTCTGGTGATTTTGACGGTGATTGGCAGTATTCAGTGGTGATTTGGTAGTAATCAGTAGTGTTTTTTTGGGAGTATTCGGAGGTGTTTGATGGTGTTTTTTTTGAAGGTGTTCAAATGATGTGCAGAGCATTTTTTGAAGAAGATCAGTGGTGTTCAGAGTTGGTTCAAAGTTAGTCAGTGTTTAGGTTAGGTTAGGATAGGTTAGGTTAGGATAAGTTAGGTTAGGTTAGCTTAGGATAAGTTAGGTTAGGTTAGGTTAGGTTAGGTTAGGATAGGTTAGGTTAGGTTAGGTTGGGACAGGTTAGGATAGGTTAGGTTAGGTTAGGTTAGGTTCGGTAGGTTAGGTAAGGTTAGGTTAGGTTAAGTTAGGTAGTATTCGAGGTGTTTGATGGAGTTAGGTTAGGTTAGGATAGGTTAGGTTAGGTTAGGATAGAGGTGTTTGATGGAGTTAGGTTGGGTTAGGTTAGGTTAGGTTAGGTTAGGATAGAGGTGATTGATGGAGTTAGGTTAGGTTCGGTTAGGTGAGGTTAGGTTAGGTTAGGAATTAGGTTAGGTTAGGTTAGGTTAGGATAGACAGTTGGTCTGGAAAGAGATGATTTTCTACCTTGGATGTTACCCGCATTACATGGCGCCTGTCTGTCCTGAGTTGACGCAGGTGTTATGTTCTACCTTGGGTGTGAAGCGCATTACACCATGTGTTGGGGTGACCCACAATGAGTCTCTCAGAGCGAGGACAGTGCTTCTATTCGGAAATCGAGTAAATATTTCTACCATTGAGTGTGTTTTACCAACAAGAAAATAATGTTCGATTTTACGATAAAGTTTTCAAAACTAATTTGGAAATATCCAAAAATGGAGTCGTTCAAAGTAATTCTGGAGTACTCTAATGTATTTTGGAAGTGTTCCAATATATTTTAGGTTAGGTTAGGATAGGTTCGGCTAGGTTAGGTTAGGTAAGGTTAAGATAGGTTAGGTTAGGTTAGGTTAGGGTAGGTTAGGTTAGGTTAGGTTAAGTTAGGTTAGGCTAGGTTAGGTTAGGTTAGGTTGGGTTAGGTTAAGTTAGGTTAGGTTAGGTTAGGCTAGGTTAGGTTAGGTAAGGTTAGGTTAGGGTAGGTTCGGTTAGGTTAGGTTAGGTTAGGTTAAGTTAGGTTAGGTTAGGCTAGGTTAGGTTAGGTTAGGATAATTTAGGTAAGGTTAGGTTAGGTTAGGCTAGGTTAGGATAAGTTAGGTTAGGTTAGGTTAGGTTAGGTTAGGTTAGGTTATGTTAGGATAAGTTAGGTTAGGTTAGGCTAGGTTAGGGATGTGTGTGTGTGTGTCTGTGTGTGTGTGTGGGGGATGTGGGATGTGGGTGATGTGGGATGTGGGTGTTGTTGTCGAACTAGAGATACCGAAAAGACGTTATAAGTGGGTTGTTTTTGTGACTTTTTCTGATGTAGTGTGGCCCCTTATTAACTTTAATGAACTAAAAGGGTTAAAACGAGAAAAAAATGGGGGGTGTGGGTGTTGTGACTTTCTGATGAAATTAGATAAAACGAGAAAAAATTGTGGGTGTTGTGGGTTGTGGGTGTTGTGGGATGTGGGTGTTGATCTTAGTTTATGGTGATTTTGGTGGTGTTTTGAGTGTATTCAGTGGTGTTTTAGTATTCAGTGGTGTATTTGGGAGTACTCAAATGGTGTTTTTGGAAGTGTTTCAGTGTTGTTTGGAAATGTTCAAAGGTGTTCAAAGGTGTTTTGAGTGTGTTCAAATGTTGTTTTTTTGAAGGTGATCAAGGGTGTTCAAGGGTGTTTTGAAGGTGTTCGAAGGTGTTTTGAGGTTATTCAAAGGTGTTTTGAGTGTGTTCAAATGATTATGAGAGTGTTTTGAATGTGTTCAAAGGTGTTTTGAAGGTGTTCAAAGGTGTTTTGAAGGTGTTGAAGGGTGTTTTGAGTGTGTTCAAGGGTGTTTGAAGGTGTTGAAGGGTGTTTTGATTGAATTCAGCGGTGTTTTAGTAGTAATCAGTGGTGTAATTGGGAGTACTCAAATGGTGTTTTTGGAAGTGTTTCAGTGTTGATTGGAAATGTTCAAAGGTGTTTTTGAAAAGTGTTCAAGAGTGTTTTGAAGGTGTTCAAGGGTGTTTGAAGGTGTTGAAGGGTGTTTTGATTGAATTCAGCGGTGTTTTAGTAGTAATCAGTGGTGTAATTGGGAGTACTCAAATAGTGTTTTGGAAATGTTCATGGGTGTTGTGGGATGTGGGTGTTGTGGGTGTTGTTGTCGAACTAGAGATACCGAAAAAAAAATGTTATAAGTGGGTTGTTGTTGGGACTTTTTCTGATGTAGTGTGTCCCCTTATTAACTTTAATGAACTAAAAGGGTTAAAACGAGAAAAAAATGGGGGGTGTGGGTGTTGTGACTTTCTGATGAAATTAGATAAAACGAGAAAAAATTGTGGGTGTTGTGGGTTGTGGGTGTTGTGGGATGTGGGTGTTGATCTTAGTTTATGGTGATTTTGGTGGTGTTTTGAGTGTATTCAGTGGTGTTTTAGTATTCAGTGGTGTATTTGGGAGTACTCAAATGGTGTTTTTGGAAGTGTTTCAGTGTTGTTTGGAAATGTTCAAAGGTGTTCAAAGGTGTTTTGAGTGTGTTCAAATGTTGTTTTTTTGAAGGTGTTCAAAGGTGTTCAAAGGTGTTTTGAAGGTGTTGAAGGGTGTTTTGATTGAATTCAGCGGTGTTTTAGTAGTATTCAGTGGTGTAATTGGGAGTACTCAAATTGTGTTTTTTTGGAAGTGTTTCAGTGTTGATTGGAAATGTTCAAAGGTGTTTTTGAAGGTGTCAAAGGTGTTTTGAAGGTGTTCAAAGGTGTTTTGAAGGTGTTGAAGGGTGTTTTGATTGAATTCAGCGGTGTTTTAGTAGTATTTAGTGGTGTAATTGGGAGTACTCAAATTGTGTTTTTTGGAAGTGTTTCAGTGTTGATTGGAAATGTTCAAAGGTGATTTTGAAGGTGTTCAAGAGTGTTTTGAAGGTGTTCAAGGGTGTTTGAAGGTGTTGAAGGGTGTTTTGATTGAATTCAGTGGTGTTTTAGTAGTAATCAGTGGTGTAATTGGGAGTACTCAAATAGTGTTTTGGAAATGTTCGTGGGTGTTGTGGGATGTGGGTGTTGTTGTCGAACTAGAGATACCGAAAAAAGATGTTATAAGTGGGTTGTTGTTGGGACTTTTTCTGATGAAATTAGCTAAAACGAGAAAAAATTGTGGGTTGTGGATGTTGTTGTTGTGACTTTCTGATGTACTGTGTCCCCTTATTAACTTTAATGAACTAAAAGGGTTAAAACGAGAAAAATTGTGGGTGTTGTGGGGTGTGTGTGTGCGTGTGTGTTAGGTGTCATAGAGTAAAATTTGTTTTTTTTTTTTTTGTGAAAATCTTGGTTACAGTGATGACATTAGTTAAAACGAGTAAAATTTGTTGGTAATTGATGAGGGTAGTGTAGTCGAATTAGAGTTACCGAAAAAAGATGATATAAGTGGGTTGTGATGAAATTAGTTTAAAACGATATTCAAAGGTGTTTTGAAGGTGTTCAAGGGTGTTTATGTGAGTATTCAAATGATTATGAGAGTACTTTGGGGGTGTTCAAAGTAAAGTGTTTGAGTTAGTTTTTGTGACTTTTTTCTGATGTATTGTGTCCCCTTAATAACTTTAATGAACTAAAAGGGTAAAAACGAGAAAATGCCTAGTCTGGAGACTGAGGGGATGAGTTGTAATTTAATGAAATGTGTAAGTGCAGATAAATTAGAGATGTCAAATCTTATTTGGGAGTACTCAAATAGTGTTTTGGAAATGTTCAAAGGTGTTCAAAGGTGTTTTGAGTGTGTTGAAGGGTGTTTTGAAGGTGTTCAAGGGTGTTTATGTGAGTATTCAAAGGTGTATTGAAGGTGTACAAATGATTATAAGAGTACTTATGAAGGTGTTCTGGGAGTATTCAGAGGTGATTTGGGGGTGTTCGAATGATGTTTTTGGAGTATTTCAGTGTTGTTTGGAAATGTATTTTTTGTGAGTATTCAATGATTTATGAGAGTGTTTTTGAAGATGTTCAAAGTAAAAGTGCGTATTTTAACTTCGTAATATGTAAAATTGTGAGTAGTGAATTTAACGAAAGTGGATGTAAGCGATGTGGTGACTTTCTGATGTACTGTGTCCCCTTATTAACTTTAATGAACAAAAAGGGTTAAAACGAGAAAAATTGGAGTTATGAGTGAAAATTGTGAGGTGTTGGTTGGAGTGTGAGGGTTTGGGAGGGGGGGGGGGAGGTTACTTCGTGGGGAGTGACCTGAGATGAAATAGTTAAAAATGTCTAGACTTGTGTTGTAAAGTAATTGTGGGTATTAACGAAAAAATGCGCCTTTCTGATGTCCCAGTAGTACCTAAAAGGGTCGTCATGATTCAGCCTGTGTGTGTGGGGGTCATCGCGTGACGTCACTGACCGTCGAGTAAACACAGGTGGGGTGACGTCACTGACCGCCGAGTAAACACCCTTCTTAGGTCATTTGACTTGTTTAGACCTGTAGTAAGCATGCCCCCATAGGAGGAGTCTATTTTGAATGCTTACCCCCAGAGGGGGGAATCCAAAAAACCTTGATCCAAGGAGATGGAGTCTTGGTATTATCGAGAAATTTTGGGGTGGGAGTGAAAGTGAGAGGGGTAATCCAAAAATTTGATCCAAGGAGATGGAGACTTTGATTTCGAGAAATTTTGGGGTGGGGGTGAAAGTGGGAGGGGGATCCGAGGAGATCATAAGAATTTCGAAACCCCCATAGGGGGGGAATCCAAAACTTGTATTATCGAGAAAAATTTGAGGTGGGAGTGAAAGTGGGGGGAGGGGGAACCTCAAAAATTTGATCTGAGGAGATGGAGACTTTCGAAACCCCCATATTTTTGGGGTTGGGGGGTGGGGGGGGGGATCCAAAAACTTGGTAATATTGAGAAATTGTTTGGGGATGGGGGGTGAAAGGAGGGGTATCCAAAAAACTTGATCCTGAGGAGATGGAGACTTTTGTATTTCGAGAAATTTTGGGGGGGGGTGTGGGTGAAAGTGGGAGGGGGGATCCGAGGAGATCATAAGAATTTCGAAACCCCCATAGGGGGGAATCCAAAACTTGTATTATCGAGAAATTTTTGGGATTGGGGGGTGAAAGTGGGAGGGGGAACCTTAAAAATTTGATCTGAGGAGATGGAGACTTTCGAAACCCCCATAGGGGGGAATCCAAAAACTTGGTAATATCGAGAAATTTTGGGATGGGGGTGAAAGTGAGAGGGGGAACCTTAAAAACTTGATCCGAGGAGATGGAGAGCACAAGAAAATGAAATTCAAAAAAAATTTCGAATCCAAAAACCTTGATCCAAGGAGATCATAAGAAAAAAAAATTCGAGGCGCGGGGGCGATCCGGACGACGCTGCAGAAGGCGCAGCAGAAGGCGCGGGCGGGGCTCGCAAAGGGCGCGGGTGGGCGCGCGGCGGGGGGTCGCGAAGGGCGCGGGCGGGCGCGCGGCGCGCGGCGGGCGCGGGGCGCGGGGGGGGGGGCGCGCGGGGGGGGGTCGGGGGGGGGGGGGGTATTGGTTGGGGGGTCAAGGGTGAGGTAGTCTCGAGGGCGAGGTCATGGTCAAAACCGGAAGTAACACCTAGGTGTGAAAAGGTGACCCTCCAGCCGCTGGTCCTAGACCGGATCATTATCTCATACCCATTATCTCTGCTTTACTAAAGAAAATTACCAGAGCAGATTTACTGATTCCTGAGTAATTAAATATTCCTAGCTATTTCTATATATTCCTTGATATTTTTCAAGGTTTTTAATGTTCCTGAATATTCCTTTTCTTATAGAGTTGCGGAAAAAGTTCCTGGACAGTCTCTTTCCTGGACAGAAAATCTATCAGGCAACTCAGACGTAGTAGACGAACGACTAAATATTATTTTCATAAATAAATAAGCACAGCTTGTAAGGGCGATGGGGATTGGCTGTCAACATTAACTGTGAGTACTTCTTGTGTATCTATATAAAACAGATCTATGAATGCAAATATTAATTAATTACTATATACTGATAAGGTGATCGAATATATGGTAAAGGAAGTGTTATGATTGATAACAGGATCGTAATCATCGTACATCAGTCATATCTACTCATGTGAGGTATAATTCTGATGGACGAGTTGGGTGATTAAGTTGATTATTAGTCCGGCTGTGTGGATAAAATACTGTGTACTCTGATGCCGAGTTTGCAGGTTTGAATCCTGCTGTGGACCGAGATATAATGTTTATACATATATTATCATTTTTATTAACACATCGGCCATTTCTGTGGTGAACTTTGCCAGAGGCATAGTTCACCACAGTGTACGCCACTGTTAAAAACTGCAACATATCAACACCCTCTCCTTCAGGGTGAAGACACTGTACTTCGCACCTCCAGGACTCAAGTCCGCCCTGCTGGTTTCCCTGAATCCTTTTTATAAATGTTACTTTGCGCACACTATCAGCATGTCATTAGAACCATTTGTCTCCATTCGCTTCTGACACCCTCACCCACACTTGCTTGAAGTCCAAACTCTTCGCACACAAAACCTTCTTTACCCCCTCCCTCCAACCTTGACTAGGACGACCCCGACCCTTCCTTCCACTACAGATTTATATGTCCCCTAAATCGTTCTATATGTTCCATCCTCTTTAAATGTCCAAACCACCTCAACACTCCCTTCTCAGCACACTTTTACATAACCTGGACCTTCTAATCTCCAGGTTACAGTTGGTCTGCATTATATTCACACCAGACATTGACCTCAGACATAACATCCCCACTGCCTCCAGCCTTCTCCTTGTTGCAACATTCACCATCCATGCCTCACACCTATATAAGAGCATTGGTGCTACTATACTCTCATACACTGCTCTCTTTGCTTCCATTGATAACGTTCTTTGTCTCCACAGACTCCTCAGTGCTCCACTCCTTTATCCACTCCTATATACCTGAGTACATTCACTTCGTCCATACTCCCGCCTTCCAGTCTCATATCCAGTATATCACTACCTAAATTTTTTGTTACACTAATCACCTTGCACTTTCCTATGTTTACTTTTAATATAGTTCTTTTACATAGCCTCCCATGTAACAAACACACACACTGGAAGTGGAATAGTTGGAGATTATTATTATTATGAGAGTATAAATGAAGCACTAAACCTACAAGGGTATCCTGTTTCCCTATCTATTTACCGACCTACCTGCTTCACTCCCTACTTACCGACCTACCTGCTTCCCTCCCTACTTACCGACCTACCTGCTTCCCTCCCTACTTATCGACCTACCTGCTAACCTCCCTACCTACCGACTTACCTGCTTCCTTCTCTACTTACCGACCTACCGGATTCCTCCCTACTTACCGACTTACCTGCTAACCTCCCTACTTACCGACCTACCTGCTTCCCTCCCTACTTACCGACCTACCTGCTTCCCTCCCTACTTACCGACCTACCTGCTAACCACCCTACCTACCGACTTATCTGCTTCCTATTCTACTTACCGACCTACCTGCTTTCCTCCGTACTTACTGCCCTACCTGCTTCCCTCCCTACTTATCGACCTACCTGCTAACCTCCCTACCTACCGACTTACCTGCTTCCTTCTCTACTTACCGACCTACCGGCTTTCCTCCCTACTTACCGACTTACCTGCTAACCTCCCTACTTACCGACCTACCTGCTTCCCTCCCTACTTACCGACCTACCTGCTTCCCTCCGTACTTACCGCCCTATCTGATTCTCTCCCTACTTACCGACCTACCTGCTTCCCTCTCTACTTCCCGACCTACCTGCTTCCCTCCCTATTTACCGACCTACCTGCTTCCCTCCCTACATACCGACCTACCTGCTTCCCTCCCTACTTACCGACCTACCTGCTTCGCTCCCTACTTACCGACCTACGTGCTTCCCTCCCTACTTACCAACCTACCTGGTTCCCTCCCTACTTACCGACCTACCTGCTTCCCTCCCTACTTACCGACCTACCTGCTTCCCTCCCTACTTTCCGACCTACCTGCTTCCCTTCCTACTTACCGACCTACCTGCTTCCCTCCATACTTACCGACCTACCTGCTAACCTCCCTACTTACCGACCTATCTGCTTCCCTCCCTACTTACCGACCTACCTGCTTCCCTCCCTACTTTCCGACCTACCTGCTTCCCTCCCTACTTACCGACCTACCTGCTTCCCTCCATACTTACCGACCTACCTGCTTCCCTCCCTACTTACCGACCTACCTGCTTCCCTCCATACTTACCGACCTACCTGCTAACCTCCCTACCTACCGACCTAATTGCTTCCCTTCCTACTTACTGACCTACCTGCTAACCTCCCTTCTTACCTCCCTACTTGCTTCCCTCCCTACTTACCGACCTACCTGCTAACCTCCCTACTTACCGACGTACCTGCTAACCTCCCTACTTACCGACCTACCTGCTAATCTCCCTACTTACCGACCTACCTGCTAACCTCCCTACTTACCGACCTACCTGATAATCTCCCTACTTACCGACTTACCTCCTAACCTCCCTACTTACCGACCTACCTACCAACATACCAACTTACTGACCTACCTACCAACATACCAACTTACCGACCTATCTACCAACATACCAACTTACCTACCAAC
Source organism: Cherax quadricarinatus (assembly GCF_038502225.1). Classification (NCBI taxonomy): domain Eukaryota; kingdom Metazoa; phylum Arthropoda; class Malacostraca; order Decapoda; family Parastacidae; genus Cherax; species Cherax quadricarinatus. Next base: position 100,932 of record NW_027195571.1, read on the forward strand.
ATACCAACTTACCGACCTACCTAACAACATACCAACTTACTGACCTACCTACCAACATACCAACTTACCTACCAACATACCAACTTACCGACTTACCTACCAACATACCAACTTACCGACTTACCTACCAACATACCAACTTACCGACCTATCTACCAACATACCAACTTACCGACTTACCTACCAACATACCAACTTACCGACCTACCTACCAACATACCAACTTACCGACCTACATACCAACATACCAACTTACCAACTTACCTACCAACATACCAACTTACCGACCTACCTACCAACATACCAACTTACCGACCTACCTACCAACATACCAACTTACTGACCTACCTACCAACATACCAACTTACCAACTTACCTACCAACATACCAACTTACCGACCTACCTAATAACATACCAACTTACCAACTTACCTACCAACATACCAACTTACCGACCTACCTACCAACATACCAACTTACCGACCTACCTACCAACATACCAGCTTACCAACTTACCTACCAACATACCAACTTACCGACCTACCTACCAACATACCAACTTACCGACCTACCTACCAACATACCAACTTACCGACCTATCTACCAACATACCAACTTACCAACTTACCTACCAACATACCAACTTACCGACCTACCTATCAACATACCAACTTACCGACCTATCTACCAACATACCAACTTACCAACTTACCTACCAACATACCAACTTACCACCCTACCTACCAACATACCAACTTACCAACTTACCTACCAACATACCAACTTACCGACCTACCTACCAACATAACAACTTACCAACTTACCTACCAACATACCAACTTACCGACCTACCTACCAACATACCAACTTACCGACCTACCTACCAACATACCAACTTACCGACCTACCTACCAACATACCAACTTACCATCTTACCTACCAACATACCAACTTACCGACCTACCTACCAACATACCAACTTACCGACATACCTACCAACATACCAACTTACCAACTTACCTACCAACATACCAACTTACCGACCTACCTACCAACATACCAACTTACCAACTTACCTACCAACATACCAACTTACCGACCTACCTACCAACATACCAACTTACCAACTTACCTACCAACATACCAACTTACCGACCTATCTACCAACATACCAACTTACCGACCTACATACCAACATACCAACATACCAACTTACCGACCTACCTACCAACATACCAACTTACCTACCAACATACAAACTTACCAACTTACCTACCAACATACCAACTTACCAACTTACCTACCAACATACCAACTTACCGACCTACCTACAAACATACCAACTTACCGACTTACCTACCAACATACCAACTTACCGACCTACCTACCAACATACCAACTTACCAACTTACCTACCGACATACCAACTTACCGACCTATCTACCAACATACCAACTTACCGACCTACCTACCAACATACCAACATACCAACTTACCGACTTACCTACCAACATACCAACTTACCAACTAACCTACCAACATACAAACTTACCAACTTACCTACCAACATACCAACTTACCAACTTACCTACCAACATACCAACTTACCGACCTACCTACCAACATACCAACTTACCGACCTACCTACCAACATACCAACTTACCGACCTACCTACCAACATACCAACTTACCGACCTACCTACCAACATACCAACTTACCGACCTACCTACCAACATACCTACCTACCTACCTACCTACCAACATACCTACCTACCTACCAACATACCTACCTACCTACCAACATACCTACCTACCTACCAACATACCTACCTACCTACCTACCTACCAACATACCTACGTACCTACCTACCTACCAACATACCAACTTACCGACCTACCTACCAACATACCAACTTACCGACTTACCTACCAACATACCAACTTACCGACTTACCTACCAACATACCAACTTACCGACTTACCTACCAACATACCAACTTACCGACCTACCTACCAACATACCAACTTACCGACCTACCTACCAACATACCAACTTACCGACCTGCCTACCAACATTCCAACTTACCGACCTACCTACCAATTTACCAACTTACCTACCAACATACCAACTGACCGACTTACGTACCAACATACCAACTTACCGACCTCCCTACCAACATACCAACTTACCGACCTACCTACCAACATACCAACTTACCGACCAACTTACCGACCTACCTACCCTACCAACATACCAACTTACCGACCTACCTACCAACATACCAACTTACCGACTTACCTACCAACATACCAACTTACCGACCTACCTACCAACATACCAACTTACCGACCTACCTACCAACATACCTACTTACCGACCTACCTACCAACACCAACTTACCGACCTACCAACTTACCAACTACCTATACCAACTTAGCGACCTACCTACCAACATACAAACTTACCGACCTACCTACCAATATACCAATTTACCAACTTACCTACTAACATACCAACTTACCGACCTACCTACCAACATACCAACTTACCGACCTACCTACCAACATACCAACTTACCGACCTACCTACCAACATACCAACTTACCGACCTACCTACCAACATACCAACTTACCGACTTACCTACCAACATACCAACTTACCGACCTACCTACCAACATACCAACTTACCGACCTACCTACCAACATACCAACTTACCAACTTACCAACTTACCGACTTCCCTTCCAACATACCAACTTACCGACCTACCTACCAACATACCAACTTACCGACCTATCTACCAACATACCAACTTACCGACCTACCTACCAACATACCAACTTACCGACCTACCTACCAACATACCAGCTTTCCGACCTACCTACCAACATACCAACTTACCGACCTATCTACCAACATACCAACATACCAACTTACCGACATACCTACCAACGTACCAACTTACCGACCTACCTACCAACATACCAACTTACCAACCTATCTACCAACATATCAACTTACCGACCTACCTACCAACATACCAACTTACCGACCTACCTACCAACATACCAACTTACCGACCTACCTACCAACATACCAACTTACCGACCTACCTACCAACATACCAACTTACCGACCTACCAACATACCAACTTACCGACCTACCTACCAACATACCAACTTACCGACCTACCTACCAACATACCAACTTACCGACCTACCTACCAACATACAACTTACCGACCTACCTACCAACACTATCTACCAACATACCAACATACTAACTTACCGACTTACCTACCAACATACCAACTTACCGACCTACCTACCAACATACCAACTTACCGACCTACCTACCAACATACCAACTTACCGACCTACCTACCAACATACCAACTTACCGACCTACCTACCAACATACCAACTTACCGACCTACCTACCAACATACCAACTTACCGACCTACCTACCAACATACCAACTTACCGACCTACCTACCAACATACCAACTTACCGACCTACCTACCAACTTACCAACTTACCTACCAACATACCAACTGACCGACTTACGTACCAACATACCAACTTACCGACCTACCTACCAACATACCAACTTACCGACCTACCTACCAACATACCTACTTACCGACCTACCTACCAACATACCAACTTACCGACTTACCTACCAACATACCAACTTACCGACCTACCTACCAACATACCAACTTACCGACCTACCTACCAACATACCAACTTACCGACCTACCTACCAACATACCAACTTACCGACTTACCTACCAACATACCAACTTACCGACTTACCTACCAACGTACCAACTTAACCAACATACCAACTTACTGACTTACCTACCAACATACCAACTTACCGACCTACCTACCAACATACCAACTTTACCTACCAACATACCAACTTACCGACTTACCGACCTACCTACCAACTTACCAACTTATATACCAACATACCAACTGACCGACTTACGTACCAACATACCAACTTACCGACCTCCCTACAAACATACCAACTTACCGACCTACCTACCAACATACCTACTTACCGACCTACCTACCAACATACCAACTTACCGACTTACCTCCCAACATACCAACTTACCGACCTACCTACCAACATACCAACTTACCGACCTACCTACCAACTTACCAACTTACCTACCAACATACCAACTTACCGACTTACCTACCAACATACCAACTTACCGACCTACCTACCAACATACCAACTTACCGACCTACCTACCAACATACCAACTTACCGACCTACCTACCAACATACCAACTTACCGACTTACCTACCAACATACCAACTTACCGACCTACCTACCAACATACCAACTTACCGACCTACCTACCAACATACCAACTTACCGACCTACCTACCAACTTACCAACTTACCTACCAACATACCAACTTACCGACTTACCTACCAACATACCAACTTACCGACCTACCTACCAACATACCAACTTACCGACCTACCTACCAACATACCAACTTACCAACTTACCTACCAACATACCAACTTACCGACCTACCTACCAATATACCAATTTACCTACCAACATACCAACTTACCGACCTACCTACCAACATACCAACTTACCGACTTACCTACCAACATACCAACTTACCGACTTACCTACCAACGTACCAACTTACTGACTTACCTACCAACATACCAACTTACCGACCTACCTACCAACTTACCAGCTTTCCTACCAACGTACCAACTTACCGACTTACCTACCAACATACCAACTTACCGACCTACCTACCAACATACCAACTTACCGACTTACCTACCAACATACCAACTTACCGACCTACCTACCAACATACCAACTTACCGACCTACCTACCAACATACCAACTTACCGACTTACCTACCAACATACCAACTTACCGACCTACCTACCAACATACCAACTTACCGACTTACCTCCCAACATACCAACTTACCGACCTACCTACCAACATACCAACTTACCGACCTACCTACCAACTTACCAACTTACCTACCAACATACCAACTGACCGACTTACGTACCAACATACCAACTTACCGACCTACCTACCAACATACCAACTTACCTACCTACCTACCAACTTACCAACATACCAACTTACCTACCTACCAACATACCAACTTACCGACTTACCTACCAACATACCAACTTACCGACCTACCTACCAACATACCAACTTACCGACCTACCTACCAACATACCAACTTACCAACTTACCTACCAACATACCAACTTACCGACTTACCTACCAACCTACCAACTTACCGACCTACCTACCAACATACCAACTTACCGACGTACCTACCAACATACCAACTTACCGACCTACCTACCGACATACCAACTTACCGACCTACCTACCAACATACCAACTTACCGACCTACCTACCAACATACCAACTTACCGACCTACCTACCAACATACCAACTTGCCGACCTACCTACCAACATACCAACTTACCGACTTACCTAAAAACATAACAACTTACCGACTTACCTACCAACATACCAACTTACCGACTTACCTACCTACATACCAACTTACCGACCTACCTACCAACATACCAACTTACCGACTTACCTACCAACATACCAACTTACCGACCTACCTACCAACATACCAACTTTCCGACTTACCTACCAACATACCAACTTACCGACCTACCTACCAACATACCAACTTACCGACCTACCTACCAACTTACCAACTTACCTACCAACATACCAACTTACCGACTTACCTACCAACATACCAACTTACCAACCTACCTACAAACATACCAACTTACCGACCTACCTACCAACATACCAACTTACCGACCTACCTACCAACATACCAACTTACCGACCTACCTACCAACATACCAACTTACCGACCTACCTACCAACATACCAACTTACCGACCTACCTACCAACATACCAACTTACCCACTTACCTACCAACATACCAACTTACCGACTTAGCTACCAACATACCAACTTACCGACTTACCTACCAACATACCAACTTACCGACCTACCTACCAACTTTACCAACTTACCTACCAACATACCAACTTACCGACTTACCTACCAACATACCAACTTACCGACCTACCTACCAACATACCAACTTACCGACCTACCTACCAACATACCAACTTACCGACTTACCTACCAACATACCAACTTACCGACCTACCTACCAACATACCAACTTTCCGACTTACCTACCAACATACCAACTTACCGACCTACCTACCAACATACCAACTTACCGACCTACCTACCAACTTACCAACTTACCTACCAACATGCCAACTTACCGACTTACCTACCAACATACCAACTTACCAACCTACCTACAAACATACGAACTTACCGACCTACCTACCAACGTACCAACTTACCGACCTACCTACCAACATACCAACTTACCGACCTACCTACCAACATACCAACTTACCGACCTACCTACCAACATACCAACTTACCGACCTACCTACCAACATACCAACTTACCCACTTACCTACCAACATACCAACTTACCGACTTAGCTACCAACATACCAACTTACCGACTTACCTACCAACATACCAACTTACCGACCTACCTACCAACTTTACCAACTTACCTACCAACATACCAACTTACCGACTTACCTACCAACATACCAACTTACCGACCTACCTACCAACATACCAACTTACCGACCTACCTACCAACATACCAACTTACCGACTTACCTACCAACATACCAACTTACCGACCTACCTACCAACATACCAACTTACCGACTTACCTACCAACATACCAACTTACCGACCTACCTACCAACATACCAACTTACCGACTTACCTACCAACATACCAACTTACCGACTTACCTACCAACATACCAACTTACCGACCTACCTACCAACATACCAACTTACCGACCTACCTACCAACATACCAACTTACCGACTTACCTACCAACATACCAACTTACCGACCTACCTACCAACATACCAACTTTCCGACTTACCTACCAACATACCAACTTACCCACCTACCTACCAACATGCCAACTTACCGACCTACCTACCAATATACCAACTTACCGACCTACCTACCAACTTACCAACTTACCTACCAACATACCAACTTACCGACTTACCTACCAACATACCAACTTACCGACCTACCTACCAATATACCAACTTACCGACCTACCTACCAACATACCAACTTACCGACTTACCTACCAACATACCAACTTACCGACCTACCTACCAACATACCAACTTACCGACTTACCTACCAACATACCAACTTACCGACCTACCTACCAACATACCAACTTACCGACCTACCTACCAACTTACCAACTTACCTACCAACATACCAACCTGCCGACTTACCTACCAACATACCAACTTACCGACTTACCTACCTACATACCAACTTACCGACCTACCTACCAACATACCAACTTACCTTCCAACATACCAACTTACCGACCTACCTACCAACATACCAACTTACCGACCTACCTACCAACATACCAACTTACCGACCTACCTACCAACATACCAACTTACCGACTTACCTACCAACATACCAACTTACCGACCTACCTACCAACATACCAACTTTCCGACTTACCTACCAACATACCAACTTACCCACCTACCTACCAACATACCAACTTACCGACCTACCTACCAACATACCAACTTACCGACCTACCTACCAACTTACCAACTTACCTACCAACATACCAACTTACCGACTTACCTACCAACATACCAACTTACCGACCTATCTACTAATATACCAACTTACCGACCTACCTACCAACATACCAACTTACCGACCTATCCACCAACATACCAACTTCCCGACTTACCTACCAACATACCAACTCTCCGACCTACCTACCAACATACCAACTTACCGACCTACCTTCCAACTTAGCAACTTACCTACCAACATACCAACTTACCGACTTTCCTACCAACATACCAACTTACCGACCTACCTACCAACATACCAACTTACCGACCTACCTACCAACATACCAACTTACGGACCTACCTACCAACATACCAACTTACCGACTTACCTACCAACATACCAACTTACCGACCTATCTACCAACATACCAACCTACCGACCTACCTACCAACATACCAACTTTCCGACCTACCTACCAACTTACCAACTTACCTACCAACATACCAACTTACCGACCTACCTACCAACATACCAACTTACCGACCTACCTACCAACATACCAACTTACCGACTTACCTACCAACATACCAACTTACCGACCTACCTACCAACATACCAACTTACCGACTTACCTACCAACATACCAACTTACCGACCTACCTACCAACATACCAACTTACCGACCTACCTACCAACTTACCAACTTACCTACCAACATACCAACTTACCGACTTACCTACCAACATACCAACTTACCGACTTACCTACCTACATACCAACTTACCGACCTACCTACCAACATACCAACTTACCTACCAACATACCAACTTACCGACCTACCTACCAACATACCAACTTACCGACCTACCTACCAACATACCAACTTACCGACCTACCTACCAACATACCAACTTACCGACTTACCTACCAACATACCAACTTACCGACCTACCTACCAACATACCAACTTTCCGACTTACCTACCAACATACCAACTTACCCACCTACCTACCAACATACCAACTTACCGACCTACCTACCAACATACCAACTTACCGACCTACCTACCAACTTACCAACTTACCTACCAACATACCAACTTACCGACTTACCTACCAACATACCAACTTACCGACCTATCTACCAATATACCAACTTACCGACCTACCTACCAACATACCAACTTACCGACCTATCCACCAACATACCAACTTACCGACTTACATACCAACATACCAACTTTCCGACCTACCTACCAACATACCAACTTACCGACCTACCTTCCAACTTACCAACTTACCTACCAACATACCAACTTACCGACTTTCCTACCAACATACCAACTTACCGACCTACCTACCAACATACCAACTTACCGACCTACCTACCAACATACCAACTTACGGACCTACCTACCAACATACCAACTTACCGACTTACCTACCAACATACCAACTTACCGACCTATCTACCAACATACCAACCTACCGACCTACCTACCAACATACCAACTTACCAACTTACCTACCAACATAACAATTTACCGACTTACCTACCAACATACCAACTTACCGACCTACCTACCAATATACCAACTTACCGACCTACCTACCAACATAACAACTTACCGACTTACCTACCAACATACCAACCTACCGACCTACCTACCAACATACCAACTTACCAACTTACCTACCAACATAACAACTTACCGACTTACCTACCAACATACCAACTTACCAACTTACCTACCAACATAACAACTTACCGACTTACCTACCAACATAACAACTTACCGACTTACCTACCAATATACCAACTTACCAACTTACCTACCAACATAACAACTTACCGACGTACCTAGCAACATACCAACTTACCGACTTACCTACCAACTACCAACTTACCAACTTACCTACCAACCAACTTACCGACTTACCTACCAACATAACAACTTACCCTACCTACCAACGTACCAACTTACTGACTTACCTACCAACATACCAACTTACCGACCTACCTACCAACATACCAACTTAAAGCCCTACCTACCAACATACCAACATTACCGACCTACTTACCAACATACCAACTTACCGACTTACCTACCAACATACCAACTTACCGACCTACCTACCAACATACCAACTTACCGACCTACCTACCAACATACCAACTTACCGACCTACCTACCAACATACCAACTTACCGACCTACCTACCAACATACCAACTTACCGACTTACCTACCAACATACCAACTTACCGACCTACCTACCAACATACCAACTTACCGACCTACCTACCAACATACCAACTTACCGACCTACCTACCAACATACCAACTTACCGACTTACCTACCAACATACCAACTTACCGACTTACCTACCAACATACCAACTTACCGACCTACCTACCAACATACCAACTTACCAACTTACCTACCAACATACCAACTTACCGACTACCTACCAACATACCAAATTACCGACTTACCTACCAACATACCAACTTACCGACCTTATCCTACCAACATACCAACTTACTAACTTACCTACCAACATACCAACTTACCGACCTACCTACCAACATACCAACTTACCGACCTACCTACCAACATACCAACTTACCGACTTACCTACCAACATACCAACTTACCGACCTACCTACCAACATACCAACTTACCGACCTACCTACCAACATACCAACTTACCAACTTACCTACCAACATACCAACTTACCGACTTACCTACCAACATACCAACTTACCGACCTATCTACCAACATACCAACCTACCGACCTACCTACCAACATACCAACTTACCAACTTACCTACCAACATAACAACTTACCGACTTACCTACCAACATAACAACTTACCGACTTACCTACCAACATACCAACTTACCGACTTACCTACCAACATACCAACTTACCAACTTACCTACCAACATAACAACTTACCGACTTACCTACCAACATAACAACTTACCGACTTACCTACCAACATACCAACTTACCGACTTACCTACCAACATACCAACTTACCAACTTACCTACCAACATAACAACTTACCGACTTACCTACCAACATAACAACTTACCGACTTACCTACCAACATACCAACTTACCAACTTACCTACCAACATAACAACTTACCGACTTACCTACCAACATAACAACTTACCAACTTACCTACCAACACTTACCACTTACCTACCAACTTACCAACTTACCTACCAACATAACAACTTACCGACTTACCTACCAACATACCAACCTACCGACCTACCTACCAACATACAACTTACCCTACCAACATACCAACTTACCGACTTACCTACCAACATACCAACTTACCGACTACCTACCAACATACCAACTTACCGACCTACCTACCAACATACCAACTTACCGACTTACCTACCAACATACCAACTTACCGACCTACCTACCAACATACCCTACCAACTTATACCAACATACCAACTTACCGACTACCTACCTACCAACTTACCAACACCTACCAACATAACAACTTACCGACTTACCTACCAACATAACAACTTACCGACTTACCTACCAACATAACAACTTACCGACTTACCTACCAACATAACAACTTACCGACTTACCTACCAACATAACAACTTACCGACTTACCTACCAACATAACAACTTACCGACCTACCTACCAACATACCAACTTACCGACTTACCTACCAACATACCAACTTACCAACTTACCTACCAACATAACAACTTACCGACTTACCTACCAACATAACAACTTACCGACCTACCTACCAACATACCAACTTACCGACTTACCTACCAACATACCAACTTACCGACCTATCTACCAACATACCAACCTACCGACCTACCTACCAACATACCAACTTACCAACTTACCTACCAACATAACAACTTACCGACTTACCTACCAACATAACAACTTACCGACTTACCTACCAACATAACAACTTACCGACTTACGTCTTTCCCTCTCTCTCTTTCTTTCCTCTGTCTCTTTCCTCTCTTTCTTCTTCCATCAAAAATTTAGATATTAAATGGATGGCAGACAGCAACTTGTAGCCTTTTGAAGGCACAAGCTGCTCGTCCATCACATTTCTAAATCTACCTAAAGTTAGTTTGTATGACATTTAATGGCAATGTTTGACATTTAATCTCTGATGATTGACAGCTGTATGGCAGGTTATCACCACAGACATGTTGACGTAATGTCAGTTGCCAAGTACAGAATAATAACCTATGTTAACATTCTGGAATAAATTATTAGGGTTTTTGATTTTCTTTCCTTGAAAAGCTTTAAAAGTTGGTTAGACAATTATGTGAGAAGGAACAAATGACGTTGAATAGGAATTATATAATGTTCTTAAGTAATATTAAAAACATCTTCGTCCCTTAACTAAATATTAGCATAAACCTTCACTGTTCAGTGTATATGCTGACACGTGACAGTGCAGGTGTGTACCACTGGCTTCAGGTGTGTGTTGGGAGGGGGATATAGAAGGAGAGGGAAGTGAGTGGGTGGGAAAGGCTTGATGAGTTTAACTAGATGAGGAGAGGATGACTGTAAAGAGCAAGAAGTGAGAGTTACAAGCTGCAGCTGCAGAGTCTAGGATATGTAGCCTAGAAGAGGAATTGAAAAATGATAAAATGGAATATGCAGCCGAAGAGCATAATGGGCATGACATCAAGAACAGGAACATCAGCAACCAGCGAGTGAACCAAAGGAAGGGAAGGAGATAAACCATATACTGATGCTCTATCAGACCACTGGGGGCCCCAAGAAAAGTTGAAACTTGAAATTGGCATTCCACTGGCATTGCCCAGTGACAATATGAGAATGACATAGCATCGAAAGCCAGATCTGACCCAAAGCTGTTACACAGCCACTTGAGGAGGTAAACAGTCAAGGACCAGGTAATCAGTGTGAGGAAGGAGGGTGAGGAGATCATAAGATAGTTGAATTGAGAATTTCTTAGCTCTTTATCTTTGTCTGGAAACCATATTAGAGTTGATTTTATCAGCAGAATTGACCTAAAATAGTGGTCACAGTGGCTTCACTCTCCCAACTTTTACCTCCCCTGAAATATACCTGGTTTAACTAACTAGTAAACAACTACTGGGGTCTTCTAGACGAGAGATAAAGAAAAAGACTGCGGAAGTTAATAATGGACAGAGACAAGATTGTATCAATATATGGAAGGCCTATGGTTTTCTGCGACTCTGATTTGAAAAAGGAAATTGTTGAATTTAGTTTAAAATTAGCTGAAGGACCAAATTTTAAACTATTAACAGTTTGTTTTTGTATTAAAATTACCGAAAATGTCTACCAATTTATAGCACTCAAGTCACACTAGTGAAAAAGACTAGATTTCAGTCAATTTTACGAATGATATAGGCCGGGAATAGGCACCAAAATGAGTGTCTGTCGCTTAATTACCCCAAGAAACTATTTCTAGGTCTATTTAGGCCTTTGCTGACATTCAAATAAACCTTAATAAATAGCCGCTAATGTCGAAATCACAGCTGCAAGGTGACATGACTCATAAATCACGGCTTCCAGGTGACATAACTCATAAATCACGGCTTCCAGGTGACATAACTCATAAATCACGGCTTCCAGGTGACATAACTCATAAATCACGGCTTCCAGGTGACATAACTCATAAATCACGGCTTCCAGGTGACATAACTCATAAATCACGGCTTCCAGGTGACATAACTCATAAATCACGGCTTCCAGGTGACATAACTCATAAATCACGGCTTCCAGGTGACATAACTCATAAATCACGGCTTCCAGGTGACATAACTCATAAATCACTGCTGCAAGGTGACATAACTCATAAATCACGGCTTCCAGGTGACATAACTCATAAATCACGGCTTCCAGGTGACATAACTCATAAATCACGGCTTCCAGGTGACATAACTCATAAATCACGGCTTCCAGGTGACATAACTCATAAATCACGGCTTCCAGGTGACATAACTCATAAATCACGGCTTCCAGGTGACATAACTCATAAATCACAGCTTCCAGGTGACATAACTCATAAATCACGGCTTCCATGTGACATAACTCATAAATCACAGCTGCAAGGTGATATAACTCATAAATCACGGCTTCCAAGTGACATAACTCATAAATCACAGCTGCAAGGTGACTTAACTCATAAATCACGGCTTCCATGTGACATAACTCATAAATCACAGCTGCAAGGTGACTTAACTCATAAATCACGGCTTCCACGTGACATAACTCATAAATCACAGCTGCAAGGTGACATAACTCATAAATCACAGCTGCAAGGTGACATAACTCATAAATCACAGCTGCAAGGTGACATAACTCATAAATCACAGCTGCAAGGTGACATAACTCATAAATCACAGCTGCAAGGTGATATAACTCATAAATCACGGCTTCCAGGTGACATAACTCATAAATCACAGCTGCAAGGTGACTTAACTCATAAATCACAGCTGCAAGGTGACATAACTCATAAATCACAGATGCAAGGTGACTTAACTCATAAATCACAGCTGCAAGGTGACATAACTCATAAATCACAGATGCAAGGTGATATAACTCATAAATCACAGCTGCAAGGTGACATAACTCATAAATCACAGATGCAAGGTGATATAACTCATAAATCACAGCTGCAAGGTGACATAACTCATAAATCACAGATGCAAGGTGACATAACTCATAAATCACAGCTGCAAGGTGACATAACTCATAAATCACAGATGCAAGGTGACATAACTCATAAATCACAGCTGCAAGGTGACATAACTCATAAATCACAGATGCAAGGTGATATAACTCATAAATCACAGATGCAAGGTGAAATAACTCATAAATCACACATAAATAACCAACGCTGTTAACAGGAAGCAATAATCCTGGTTTTTGTGCCTTTCTGGTTGCATGAAAGTCACTCTTAAGATGTTCAGAAATAAGGTGGGAATGCGCTTGGCGACAGTGGTAAGAGGCGCATCCCACAATTCACTTGTTAGATACAAACACACATGTTTAACTATTGTGACATTTTACTGCAGTAACTTTCCGCTCTCTGAAACTCTGCAAAGTTGTTACAAACAATACAAGGACACAGACGATACATATACCTGGAGTATACCAGGAGAGACTTTCGGGGGTCAACGCCCCCGCGGCTAGGTCTAAGACCAGGCCTCGTGGTGGATCAGTGTATGTTCAGCTAGGCTGTTACTGCTGGCCGTACATAAACTGACGTACGAACCACAGCCCGGCTGGTTAGGTACTGACTTTAGGTCCAGTGCCTTTTTGAACACAGCCAGGTGTTTATTGATAATTCCCCTTATGTATGCTGGGAGGCAGTTGAACAGTCTTGGGCCCCGTGCACGTTTTGTGCTGTCTCTCAGCGTACTCGTGGCGCCCCTGCTTTTCATTGGAGGAATGTTGCATCTCCTGCCCAGTGTTTTGCTTTCATAGGGAGTGATTTTCGTGTGTAAGTTTGGTACTAGTCCCTCTAGTCTAGGATTTACCAAGTGTATATTATCATATATCTCTCTCGCCTGCATTCCAGGGAATACAAATCAAGTAAATAAAACCGTTCCCAGTAATTTAGGTACCTTATAGTGCCGTGAAAGTTCTTTGTATGCTCTCCAGCTCAGCAATTTCGCCAGCCTTGAAGGGGGCCATTAGTGTACAGCAGTATTCAAGCCTAGAAAGAGAAAGCGATTTGAAGAGAATCAAGATGGGCTTGGTATCACTAATTTTGAAGGTTCTTATTATCCATCCTATCATTTTCCTGGCAGATGCGGTAGATACATTGTTGTGGTCTTTGAAGGTGAGATCCTCTGACATTATGGCTCCCAGGTCCTTCACATTACATTTTTGCTCTATTGTATGGTTAGAATTTGATGTATACCCTGATACACTTTTAATTTCCTCCAGTTTTCCATATCTGGGTAGTTGAAATTTCTTTTCATTGAAGTTCATATTGTTTTGAGTGACCCATTTGAAGAATTTGTTGATGTCCGCGCGGAGTCTTGCAGTGTCTTTCCGATGGAGGTCACTGTCATGGCAGTTCGGGTGTCATCTGTAAAAGGAAGACACGGAGCTGTGGCATACACCTCTGTCTATGTCAGATATGAGGATGAGGAATAGAATGGGAGCGAGTACTGTGCCTCGTGGAACAGTTTTCGCCGAAGCTCCCTCAGACTTTATTCTGTTTACGAATACTCTTTGTGTTCTATCTGTTATTCCTTTATCACGCATTTTGTGCAATATTACACCATGGTCACACTTATCGAAAGCTTATACAAAGTCTGTGTATACTACTTCTGTGTTTTGTTTATCCTCTACAGCAACCAGGACCTCGTCATAGTGGTCCAGTAGCTGGGACAGGCAGGAGAGACCTGCTCTAAACCCGTGTTGTCCTGGGTTGTGTAACTGATGGGTATCTAGGTGGTTGGCGATCTTGCTTCTTAGAACCCTCTCAAGGATTTTTATGATATGCGAAGTTAGTACTATCGGCACATAGTTCTTTGCAATTGCTTTACTGCCACGTTTTTAGAGTGAGGCTAAGTCTAATGTTTTTAGTGTGTGTGGGATGACCCCTGTGTCCGTGCTCCCTCTCCATAGAATGCTGAAGGCACGTAACAGGGGGTTCTTGCAGTTCTTGATGAATACGGAGTTTCATGAGTCTGGGCCTGGGGCAGAGTGCATGGACATGTCATTTATTGCCTTTTCAGAGTCTTGTGGTGTTAGGATAATATCCGAGATTTTTGAGATGACTAAATTATGGGTCTAGTTCATAAAGAATTCATTTGGATTCTCGACCATTAGTCTGGCTAGCGCCTCAGTGAACACTGAGTCGTATCGGGACTTTAGTATTTCACTCATTTTTTGGCTATCATCTGTGTATGTCCCATCCCGCCTAAGCAGGGACCAATACTGGATGTTGCTTTTCCTTAGATTTGGCATAAGAGAAGTAGTATATTTTTTTTTCAATTTCCTTTACGGCTTTTAGGTTTTCCTGCGATTCTTGTCTCCTGTAAGATTCCATCAGCTTAAGTTCGATATTTGCAATTTCATTGACTAGTGCCTCTCTTCGTATTTCAGATATATTGACCCCACTCAGCAGCTCTGTGACTCTTCACCTTCATCTGTATAGGGAACGTCTCTCTCTTTCTAGTTTACATCTTCTCGTTATTTTTCTTAATGGAATGTGCCTTGAACAGATCTCAAGACCCACATAGTTTATTTTTTCTAGGCAAAGGTTCGGAGCTGTTTTGTTTATATCTGATATCTTCCCATCTTGTTTCATTTAGGACATGGCTGATTTGTTCCCAATGCATGTTTGTTATTGAAGTTGAATTTTGTGAAGACACCCTCATGACTGAGCTGGTGTTTTAGTTTTCGATCCTTACCGCCTAAACTTCAACTACATCATTTGAAGTGTTTAGTAGTTCTGAGCAAATGAGCGACTCTGTGACATACAGGCCAACCCTTTCCCCGTCATGTTGCCTGTTTAGTCTGTCGTATCGGAATAGGTTATAACCTGGGATCCATATTTCATTGTCATAATGATCCTTTATGTGGGTCTCTGTGAATGCTGCAAACATTGTATTTGACTCCATGAGCAGTCCCTTGATGTAAGGAATTTTGTTGTTTGTTGACGGCTTTAGACCCTGTATGTTTGCAAATATAAATGTCCTTATATTAATGGAATTTAGGGGGATTTTATTTGCCGGCTGTAATATCTGTTGTTGTGGAGTGGAGGCCAGTGTGTGTCTGTGTTGGTGTAAGTTAATAAAAGATAAATAATCATTAGCACTGAGGCACCCTGACTGGTCCATGCTAATGATGGTGGCGACGGCGACAACAGCAGTAATAACAGAAATAGTAGTAACAGTAGTAACAACAGCAGTAGTAATAATAGTAGAAGTAAAAATAGTAGTAGAAATAGTAGTAGTAACAATTTTAGCAGTAGTAGTAGCAGTAGCAATAGTAGTAGTAGCAGCAGTAGTAGTAGTAGTAGTAGCGGATGTAACTTTTGGTTGCTATGTAATAGTGAGGATCATTGTTGTAAGGATAAATCTCGTTAATACTTCAGATATGACGAAACTTTCTCTTTTCTGTTTAATAGTCTTTGAAATGGCGATTAAGAATCCTTGTTGTCTAAATATATCTTCTATGTAGAGTAGAGGCTGTGTGTGTGGGGGGGGATTTCACGACCGGCAGGTTAGTGGTCCCCTTGTATACAACAGTCAGGAATCCACCAGGGCCTGCCGTCCCACCCTGGATTAACTCAAACCAATGGGTAATCACCTATATTAGTACACAGGAGGCAGTGTGCAACGGGTTGTATCGGCCTCAATTAATATTCTAAAAATTGCTGACAGGAAATTGGCGGGACTTCAAAAATTACATATGTATGACGGAAAATAAGTGATGCAACATCACTCACACGGTAGTGCACCATTATTTTTTTGCATTTAGACACTAGCTGGCCAGTGTAGGGTCTAGGAGCTAGGCAGGTGTTGTGGTGTGATTAATCTAAAATAATTAAATGGGAAGAGTTAATGCAGAGTTCTTTCCTAATAACACTAATAATTTATGTATAATATTTATATAATGTGTAGCCAGCAAGCCTAATATTATACAGTCCACATAACCTTAATTACCAGAGTAGCTGGTTTTAATATTATAATTTTTAATTTAATGTTAGGTCTAGCTTTTTGTGAAAGTGGTGAAGTGGGCAGTCGAAGGAGTTGCAGTTCAGTTGCAGTTCAGTGACCTACTGTGACATAAGTCCCACTTAACTCAACCAAATTTCTTGCAGGTAATAATTCAGATAAAACCCTGTAAACCTCCTGCAGGTAATTTACTCACATAATAATAGTAAAATAATAATAATAATAATAATTTTTCACAAAACTACTTGTTATGCAGATAGGTCATAACCCACATTGAAAGTGAAAACTCGTGTATGGTGCCAACCTGCTATACAGCAGTCAACCATAAGGAATAAAGGTCAAACACTGTGTCCTTGTAATGTTTGTAATGGCTTGACATAGCTCCTGGAGAGCGAAACGTTGCCACAGTAAAATGTCACAGTTGCAGCTGTGAAAATATACCTAACATCAAAATTATGCTTCACCTGAGTAGATATGACTGATGTATATATTCGGTCATCTTTTCAAATAATTTTTATGTTGTATATCACTGGATATAACATCCGAGTGGTAATTCATGTCTACATTTATAAATCTACTTTTATATAGATACACAGAACGTACCGGTAATTAATTTTCTCAACCACTCACCACTGTCATTACAACCTATACTAATTTATTCGAGAAAATAGTCTTTAATCTTCTGTTTATTATGTCTGGGTTGCCATATATTTTTCCTGCCCACGAGAGGCTGTTCAGGAACGTTTATCAACAACTGTGCCTGCTAACACTGCCTCACAATAGAAAGGTATTTAATATAATAATATCTTCATATACTACAAGTACATGTACATGTCCTAGCTAACAACAGTGACATACTACAGGGTGATCCAAAAGTCTGGACACATATGCGAAATTGCATTTTTGTAATAATTATAGAGTAATTTTAATGAATAATATCATCTTGTTGCAAAGTTCAACGCTCTTTGTAAGATTCATATGAACACACTGCAGTAACTCCGGTAAATGCGAGAGAAAAAACAGAATATTAGTAATATTTCCCATGCATTCAGACTTCTGCGTCACCATGTATATAGAAAGCTCCTTGTTATGCAGAGCAAGTTAGGCAACTTAGGTTGCCCGAAATGCGACCCACACCAGTCAACTAACACCCAGGTACCTACTTACTGCTAGGTGAATAGGGACAGCAGGTGTGTTAAGGAAACACGCAAATGTGGCATAAACACTGACTATCACAAAGTACATTTAACAACTAAGGTTTACAGGATTGCAAACATTTTAAATAAACTAAAACATGGGGCAGGAAGATGTTATTTCCATGGCCTGTGTTCCAGTACCATTTTAATGTGTGTAATGTAAATTGTGTTCATTGTGTGCTTAAAATTTATGTGTGAGATGGAACATGAAGGTGTTTGTGTAAACTTGATGTACACAACCTGGGTGCAAAGAGATGTCTTGGTGCTTGCTTTTGTACTGCGAGAGGTTGCAGAACTGTTACTATCTATGAACAACCTTCTAAGTTTAAATGTCAACATTTTGCCACAGGAAAGAAAATTTTCATTTTGGGGCTGGCTATTCAGCATTTGTACATGTCTCAGGATCTCTTCATCCTGTTCCTGTGTATAGTGATTAAAATCAGACTCTTAAAATGGGCTTTGTTCCTACAGCCTTTTAATTTGGAAGTTAAATATATAAAAGGCTCAGAGAATGTGGTTGCTAATGCCCCCCCTAGATGTTCCATGCAGGTGCATGGTGCGTACTTTGTACATAGTGTTTGTCTTGTGCTGACCTTGTTGTTTTTGCAGTGGTGAACTCTCGGCGAGCCTGAGTACTCTCTACCAGCCATCTGACTGTGAAGGAGTCGAGTCGGAGCCAAAAGTGTGACGAGGGTCAGTGTATATGTAAATGTGAGTTGAGGCAGTGGTTGACATCCTTCGGTAACATGAGACGTTCAGGAAGGTATGTGATATGTTGTGTCTTGGTGTGCTCTATATACGAAACGATCCGACGATTTGCCTTTGTGGTCCCTTTGACCCCTCCATGTTCTATGTCAGCCTCCTCTTCATAAGTTTGGAGGATCTGTGTGGAGTGGAACCTCGGAAGATGGGCTTGAGTGCCTGACCATGTTAAGGATCGTGAGTGTTGACTGGAAGTCTCACTGTTTGGTTCGGCCACCAAGTGAGAGACACCTTGACATGTTTTGTGAAGTTTTCTGCCTGGTGTACACCTGACTGCTCTGGGTTTGGCTCTACTCTCGTCTCCTGATCAGGAAGATGCCACCCTGGAGTACCAGTTGCTTGCTGGATTACCGCAGCAGAGGCACAGGCCTGTTGGTGCAGGCTTTCACAGTGGGCATTGTGTGCAATTCTTGCATTGTGTATTATGTTTGAAAAGCCACTAAAATTGTAAATAGTTACACCCTTGAGTATGTGGGTATGGTTAAAATGCTTTTCTAAAAAATTCTGCAATCTGTTGTAAATAACAGTAAAGTGAAGAGTAGTTATGGTGCTGGGAAATATGTAGCATTTCTAGTAGTCTTGCTTACCGCCTTCAGACTTAAGCAATATACTTTTTACTAGCCGTATCCTGAGGGACACGGCTAGCTTTTGTGAGACTTCGTCTGGAGGTGGGGGTGTTATGGGGCTATGGGACCCAACATGTATTTATGTAAGTTACTCTTGGATACCTAATTATATTGAATTAATGGGGACTCAGCTCTAAATGTCATAAGGGCAGATCACTCTCATGGCTGTAAGGCGGATGGGTCAAGCCTGTTTTTCTCAATATAATAGGTTATACTATAGACACACAAACACACAATTTAAATAAGTAGTTTATGAAGTTGTAATTCTTTTTGTAAAAGTAAAATTAAGGTGTGGTAGAATTGTGGTAACTGGAGAATTGTGCTTGGCAACAGTCTTTTGTTTGTTGGTGGGTGTGGGAGGAGCTTAGCTAGGCTCCTCCATCTACCTCTATCTACCTCTATCTACCTCTCCTCCATCTACCTCTCCCTCTCCCCCCCCTCTCTCTCTCTCTGTTGGTGGACTTCAAGCTGGCAGGACCTCTGGGTCCTTCTTCTATTTCTTTTGGGCATTATGTGTGCTCCAGGGGTGAGTTTTTATAACTTAAGTTGTGGCCACCATACCCAGGGTGACTAAAGTGTGTCAAAACACTGGTTAGCCCAGAGATTAGTCATGAAGAGAGAAGGGCAAAGTTGCTGAGATGCACCATGTAGGAGAACAGGTAAGGAGTGTGTAGACTTATGTTTTGAATATGTGAGTGCTGTAATTGTATATTTTGTACATATCTATTTAGAATACAGTTATATTTTTATAGTAGTAGTTTAAATAACCTGCGAAGAGCGCTGGTGAAAGGATAAGAGACACTGAGGATGATCAGTCATGATGTATTACCCTAGTCATAAGGCCTTTATGTAAAAGTTACCCCACACTAGAACATGTAGTGAGAACCTTACTGTCAAAGTAATAAGATATACTTACATAACACACACTCCCACACTTCTCACCAACACACTCCCACACTTCTCACCAACACACTCCCACACTTCTCACCAACACACTGCCACACTTCTCACCAACACACTGCCACACTTCTCACCAACACACTCCCACACTTCTCACCAACACACTCCCACACTTCTCACCAACACACTCCCACACTTCTCACCAACACACTCCCACACTTCTCACCAACACACTCCCACACTTCTCACCAACACACTCCCACACTTCTCACCAACACACTGCCACACTTCTCACCAACACACTCCCACACTTCTCACCAACACACTCCCACACTTCTCACCAACACACTGCCACACTTCTCACCAACACACTGCCACACTTCTCACCAACACACTCCCACACTTCTCACCAACACACTCCCACACTTCTCACCAACACACTCCCACACTTCTCACCAACACACTCCCACACTTCTCACCAACACACTCCCACACTTCTCACCAACACACTCCCACACTTCTCACCAACACACTCCCACACTTCTCACCAGCACACTCCCACACTTCTCACCAGCACACTCCCACACTTCTCACCAACACACTCCCACACTTCTCACCAACACACTCCCACACTTCTCACCAACACACTCCCACACTTCTCACCAACACACTCCCACACTTCTCACCAACACACTCCCACACTTCTCACCAACACACTCCCACACTTCTCACCAACACACTCCCACACTTCTCACCAACACACTCCCACACTTCTCACCAACACACTGCCACACTTCTCACCAGCACACTCCCACACTTCTCACCAACACTCTCCCACACTTCTCACCAACACACTCCCACACTTCTCACCAACACACTCCCACACTTCTCACCAACACACTCCCACACTTCTCACCAACACACTCCCACACTTCTCACCAACACACTCCCACACTTCTCACCAGCACACTCCCACACTTCTCACCAGCACACTCCCACACTTCTCACCAGCACACTCCCACACTTCTCACCAACACACTCCCACACTTCTCACCAACACACTCCCACACTTCTCACCAACACACTCCCACACTTCTCACCAACACACTCCCACACTTCTCACCAACACACTCCCACACTTCTCACCAGCACACTCCCACACTTCTCACCAACACACTCCCACACTTCTCACCAGCACACTCCCACACTTCTCACCAACACACTCCCACACTTCTCACCAACACACTCCCACACTTCTCACCAACACACTCCCACACTTCTCACCAACACACTCCCACACTTCTCACCAGCACACTCCCACACTTCTCACCAACACACTCCCACACTTCTCACCAACACACTCCCACACTTCTCACCAACACACTCCCACACTTCTCACCAACACACTGCCACACTTCTCACCAACACACTGCCACACTTCTCACCAACACACTGCCACACTTCTCACCAACACACTCCCACACTTCTCACCAACACACTCCCACACTTCTCACCAACACACTCCCACACTTCTCACCAGCACACTCCCACACTTCTCACCAACACTCTCCCACACTTCTCACCAACACACTCCCACACTTCTCACCAACACACTCCCACACTTCTCACCAACACACTCCCACACTTCTCACCAACACACTCCCACACTTCTCACCAACACACTCCCACACTTCTCACCAGCACACTCCCACACTTCTCACCAGCACACTCCCACACTTCTCACCAGCACACTCCCACACTTCTCACCAACACACTCCCACACTTCTCACCAACACACTCCCACACTTCTCACCAACACACTCCCACACTTCTCACCAACACACTCCCACACTTCTCACCAACACACTCCCACACTTCTCACCAGCACACTCCCACACTTCTCACCAACACACTCCCACACTTCTCACCAGCACACTCCCACACTTCTCACCAACACACTCCCACACTTCTCACCAACACACTCCCACACTTCTCACCAACACACTCCCACACTTCTCACCAACACACTCCCACACTTCTCATCAACACACTCCCACACTTCTCACCAGCACACTCCCACACTTCTCACCAACACACTCCCACACTTCTCACCAACACACTCCCACACTTCTCATCATAGACCCCCTCTGGAGAGGGGGTCTATGATGTCAATATGGTCACTACACTTGTTAATGATCAGAGGAATATTACTGCTCTCAATAGCGACATTACTTGTACACAAGTACATATATTGAGAAGTAACACTTTCCCTGAGTAACTCCCTGGCATAAGGAATATATCACAAAGTTCTAAGCTTGACACAGGTCGTCACATCGTAAACTGAGGGTAACAATATATAACTGTCCGCAGACTTCACTTCAGAATAAACCTCAAGCTGGTTCAGGAGTTTCTACAACACAATTCTCTATCCAAGTGAGAATAAGGTGGAGTACTGGAGGGGTAGCTCAGTCAATGTACACTGAGTCAGCAGAGAGAGTGAACTGAATTAACACAGTTAATTCCTACACGACATCAACTCGCCAAAGGAGAGAGGGAATATTAGGCTAAACTACCCTCCAAGGGCATACCTTGTTTCAACTCTTAGCCAGCTGTTACCTACCTACCCAACACATTACTCAAAATACATAAATATATATATACACATCATAGCCGGGTATATTACTAAATCAGATAATATTATAAACTAGTGGAATCTTTAATTTAGCTAATATTAAAGAAACCCCGAGTATAATATTAAGTGGATAATACATATATAAATTAATCTCATTATGACCTTGGTCATAACAATAAGGCATCACAAGACTGTGTCACTGGTCAGTAGTACAGAGCTTACTGTCTGTTACAGTGAGGTCACTGGTCAGTAGTACAGAGCTTACTGTCTGTTACAGTGAGGTCACTGGTCAGTAGTACAGAGCTTCCTGTCTGTTACCTTGAGGTCACTGGTCAGTAGTACAGAGCTTCCTGTCTGTTACCTTGAGGTCACTGGTCAGTAGTTCAGAGCTTCCTGTCTGTTACCTTGAGGTCACTGGTCAGTAGTACAGAGCTTCCTGTCTGTTACCTTGAGGTCACTGGTCAGTAGTACAGAGCTTCCTGTCTGTTACCTTGAGGTCACTGGTCAGTAGTTCAGAGCTTCCTGTCTGTTACCTTGAGGTCACTGGTCAGTAGTTCAGAGCTTCCTGTCTGTTACCTTGAGGTCACTGGTCAGTAGTACAGAGCTTCCTGTCTGTTACCTTGAGGTCACTGGTCAGTAGTACAGAGCTTCCTGTCTGTTACCTTGAGGTCACTGGTCAGTAGTACACAGCTTACTGTCTGTTACAGTGAGGTCACTGGTCAGTAGTACAGAGCTTCCTGTCTGTTACCTTGAGGTCACTGGTCAGTAGTACAGAGCTTCCTGTCTGTTACCTTGAGGTCACTGGTCAGTAGTTCAGAACTTCCTGTCTGTTACCTTGAGGTCACTGGTCAGTAGTTCAGAGCTTCCTGTCTGTTACCTTGAGGTCACTAGTCAGTAGTTCAGAGCTTCCTGTCTGTTACCTTGAGGTCACTGGTCAGTAGTACAGAGCTTCCTGTCTGTTACCTTGAGGTCACTGGTCAGTAGTACAGAGCTTCCTGTCTGTTACCTTGAGGTCACTGGTCAGTAGTACAGAGCTTCCAGTCTGTTACCTTGAAGTCACTGGTCAGTAGTACAGAGCTTCCTGTCTGTTACCTTGAAGTCACTGGTCAGTAGTACAGAGCTTACTGTCTGTTACCTTGAGGTCACTGGTCAGTAGTACAGAGCTTCCTGTCTGTTACCTTGAGGTCACTGGTCAGTAGTACAGAGCTTCCTGTCTGTTACCTTGTAGTCACTGGTCAGTAGTACAGAGCTTCCTGTCTGTTACCTTGAGGTCACTGGTCAGTAGTACAGAGCTTCCTGTCTGTTACCTTGAGGTCACTGGTCAGTAGTTCAGAGCTTCCTGTCTGTTACCTTGAGGTCACTGGTCAGTGAGGTCACTGGTCAGTAGTACAGAGCTTCCTGTCTGTTACCTTGAGGTCACTGGTCAGTAGTACAGAGCTTCCTGTCTGTTACCTTGAGGTCACTGGTCAGTAGTTCAGAGCTTCCTGTCTGTTAAGTCACTGGTCAGTAGTACAGAGCTTCCTGTCTGTTACCTTGAGGTCACTGGTCAGTAGTACAGACCTTCCTGTCTGTTACCTTGAGGTCACTGGTCAGTAGTACAGAGCTTCCTGTCTGTTACCTTGAGGTCACTGGTCAGTAGTACAGAGCTTCCTGTCTGTTACCTTGAGGTCACTGGTCAGTAGTACAGAGCTTCCTGTCTGTTACCTTGAGGTCACTGGTCAGTAGTACAGAGCTTCCTGTCTGTTACCTTGAGGTCACTGGTCAGTAGTACAGAGCTTCCTGTCTGTTACCTTGAGGTCACTGGTCAGTAGTACAGAGCTTCCTGTCTGTTACCTTGAGGTCACTGGTCAGTAGTACAGAGCTTCCTGTCTGTTACCTTGAGGTCACTGGTCAGTAGTACAGAGCTTCCTGTCTGTTACCTTGAAGTCACTGGTCAGTAGTACAGAGCTTCCTGTCTGTTACCTTGAGGTCACTGGTCAGTAGTACAGAGCTTCCTGTCTGTTACCTTGAGGTCACTGGTCAGTAGTACAGAGCTTCCTGTCTGTTACCTTGAGGTCACTGGTCAGTAGTACAGAGCTTCCTGTCTGTTACCTTGAGGTCACTGGTCAGTAGTACAGAGCTTCCTGTCTGTTACCTTGCAGTTTATCTCGTTGCTTGCCTTCCTGTCATCATTTCCTCTGTGTGTCCTCTTTTTTCTTTAATTAATGTAATCAACTGATTCTTATTTACAATTTTCTTTTAATGTCGCTATGAAAATGCTCTGGTTCTTTATTTGCCTCTGCTGCTATGTTTATCTCAGATGGTTTCTTAACTTTCCTTACAAGAAGATAATCATTTGTGGCACCTCTGTTAGGTTTCCTGGTCTCTGGTGTTCGGTACATCCTATACTTGTGCTGGCATCCCTGCTTCTGCTTCAATACAACTTACACTTTCTCCATGCCTTTATGTTTCAAAATTTTGCTTCGTTCCACTGAACTCTGGGTTCTCCCGGTGTTTGATATCTATTCCCTTACGGTTTATACAAGAAATCCAAACAGGTGCGGCTTATTTCCGTTGGGAAATCCTTCCGGTCCTATCCAGGACGTGACTCATAAATGTTGGATAATACACTGGTACTTATTCACTGCTTGATGAACGTGGCAGCAGGTGTAGTATGATTTAAGCACACACCTCAGCGTGCCTGGGGACCCATGACTGACTCTCTCAGTGGTCAGCTAAGAGCATCTCTGTTACTGACTAAGAAGGTCTCAGTCACGCAGTGTGTATATGCTATGTGCATCTAGTAAAGCCATCAGACATAAGAAGTATACATACTATCTGACAGTATTCACGACAAAGGAGTTTCTCATGTGCGTGGGAAAGCCATCATTGACGTCACGTGCATGATACAACTGTGTTAGTGCATGTCAAAGGCACTTGCCGATAGACACTTAACCTGCTGTTCACTATGTGTGTGTGTGTGTGTGTGTGTGTGTGTGTGTGTGTGTGTGTGTGTGTGTGTGTGTGTGTGTGTGTGTGTGATGCTTAATGCTACACATATTGTCAATTAGATTCCAACATTTTATTTGTTGTCTCACTTATGAAACAAGTATTATTAAGAAATTCAGTACCAAACCACTATTTTATGTTGTGACGCGACAATCTTACAGGAGAATACTTCACAAACACTATGTAATGAGACATGACGCAGTTACAGGAGAATACTTCATAAACACTATGTAATGAGACATGACGCAGTTACAGGAGAATACTTCATAAACACTATGTAATGAGACATGACGCAGTTACAGGAGAATACTTCATAAACACTATGTAATGAGACATGACGCAGTTACAGGAGAATACTTCATAAACACTATGTAATGAGACATGACGCAGTTACAGGAGAATACTTCATAAACACTATGTAATGAGACATGACGCAGTTACAGGAGAATACTTCACAAACACTATGTAATGAGACATGACGCAGTTACAGGAGAATACTTCACAAACACTATGTAATGAGACATGACGCAGTTACAGGAGAATACTTCACACTCACTGACTGTGTAATGACACACAATGCAGTTCACAAAACATTATTGCAAAAGACGTCACAGTCTCAATACGCGGTAATGCAACACTGACGACGAGAAACAACACAATTTATCAAAACATTGTTGCAAGAATATCAGTATACATCAGAGTCAACCAGTATTGAAGCAACACATCTCACTTAACAATATTACAAGAACCTCAACGTCACTTGTTGATAGTATAAATGATGGATCATGTAACAACAAAGACACACAACACACCTGATAACTGTAGTAAATCCAGGTACAACTTGACCTACACACAACTACTAGAGTCACAGTGACAGTGTCAGCTGTAGTGCTCCTCCTGGGCCAGTTCTTGGTGGAATGTTCTGCCTCGTGTGTGAGTCTCGCCTCGTGTGTGTGCCCCGCCTCGTGTGTGTACCCCGCCTCCCGTGTGTGTGCCCCGCCTCGTGTGTGTGCCTCGCCTCCCGTGTGTGCCCCACCTCCCGTGTGTGTGCCCCGCCTCCCGTGTGTGCCCCACCTCCCGTGTGTGTGCCCCGCCTCCCGTGTGTGTGCCCCGCCTCCCGTGTGTGCCCCACCTCCCGTGTGTGTGCCCCGCCTCCCGTGTGTGTGCCCCGCCTCCCGTGTGTGCCTCGCCTCCCGTGTGTGTGCCCCGCCTCATGTGTGAGCCCCGCCTCGTGTGTGAGCCTCGCCTCGTGTGTGTGCCCCGCCTCCCGTGTGTGTGCCCCGCCTCCCGTGTGTGTGCCCCGCCTCGTGTGTGAGTCTCGCCTCGTGTGTGTGCCCCGCCTCCCGTGTGTGCCCCGCCTCCCGTGTGTGTGCCCCGCCTCCCGTGTGTGTGCCCCGCCTCCCGTGTGTGCCTCGCCTCCCGTGTGTGTGCCCCGCCTCATGTGTGTGCCCCGCCTCATGTGTGTGCCCCGCCTCATGTGTGTGCCCCGCCTCGTGTATGTGCCTCGCCTCATGCGTGTGCCCCGCCTCGTGTGTGAGCCTCACCTCATGTGTGTGCCCCGCCTCCCGTGTGTGCCCCGCCTTCCGTGTGTGTGCCCCGCCTCCCGTGTGTGTGACCCGCCTCCCGTGTGTGTGCCCCGCCCTGCCCCGTGTGTGTGCCCCGCCTCGTGTATGTGCCTCGCCTCATGCGTGTGCCCCGCCTCGTGTGTGAGCCTCACCTCATGTGTGTGCCCCGCCTCGTGTGTGAGCCTCGCCTCATGTGTGTGCCCAGCCTCGTGTGTGAGCCTCGCCTCTTGTGTGTGCCCCGCCTCCCGTGTGTGCCCCGCCTCCCGTGTGTGTGCCCCGCCTCCCGTGTGTGCTCCGCCTCCCGTGTGTGTGCCCCGCCTCATGTGTGTGCCCCGCCTCGTGTGTGAGCCTCGCCTCGTGTGTGTGCCCCGCTTCATGTGTGTGCCCCGCCTCCCGTGTGTGTGCCCCGCCTCCCGTGTGTGTGCCCCGCCTCCCGTGTGTGTGCCCCGCCTCGTGTGTGAGCCTCGCCTCATGTGTGTGCCCCACCTCATGTGTGTGCCCTGCCTCATGTGTGTGCCCAGCCTCATGTGTGTGCCCCGCCTCCCGTGTGTGCCCCGCCTTCCGTGTGTGTGCCCCGCCTCCCGTGTGTGTGCCCCGCCTCCCGTGTGTGTGCCCCGACTCCCGTGTGTGCCTCGCCTCCCGTGTGTGTGCCCCGCCTCGTGTGTGTGCCCCGCCTCCCGTGTGTGCCCCGCCTCCCGTGTGTGTGCCCCGCCTCCCGTGTGTGTGCCCCGCCTCCCGTGTGTGTGCCCCGACTCATGTGTGTACCTAGCCTCATGTGTGTGCCCCACCTCATGTGTGTGCCCCGCCTCATGTGTATGCCCAGCCTCATGTGTGTGCCCCGCCTCATGTGTATGCCCAGCCTCATGTGTGTGCCCCGCCTCATGTGTATGCCCCGCCTCATGTGTATGCCCAGCCTCATGTGTGTGCCCCGCCTCATGTGTATGCCCAGCCTCATGTGTGTGCCCCGCCTCCCCGCCTCGTGTGTGCCTCAGCCTCGCCCTCAGCCTCATGTGTGTGCCCCGCCTCATGTGTGCCCAGCCTCTGCCCCGCCTCATGTGTGTGCTCATGTGTGTGCCCCGCCTCATGTGTATGCCCAGCCTCCCCGCCTCATGTGTGTGTCATGTGTGCCCCGCCTCATGTGTATGCCCAGCCTCATGTGTGTGCCCCGCCTGCCCAGCCTCGTGTGTGTATGCCCCGCCCATGTGTATGCCCAGCCTCATGTGTGTGCCCCGCCTGCCCGTGTGTGCCCAGCCTCATGTGTGTGCCCCGCCTCTGCCCAGCCTCATGTGTGTGTGTGTGCCCCGCCTCGCCTCATGTGTGAGCCTCTCGCCTCATGTGTAGTGTATGCCCAGCCTCATGTGTATGCCCAGCCTCATGTGTATGCCCAGCCTCATGTGTATGCCCAGCCTCATGTGTGTGCCCCGCCTCATGTGTATGCCCAGCCTCATGTGTATGCCCAGCCTCATGTGTATGCCCAGCCTCATGTGTATGCCCAGCCTCATGTGTGTGCCCCGCCTCATGTGTGTGCCCCGCCTCTGCCCCGCCTCATGTGTGTGCCCCGCCTCATGTGTGCCCAGCCTCATGTGTGTGCCCCGCCCTCAGCCTCATGTGTGTGCCTCCCCGCCTCATGTGTGTGCCCCGCCTCATGTGTATGCCATGTGTATGCCCAGCCTCATGTGTGTGCCTCATGTGTATGCCCAGCCTCATGTGTGCCCAGTATGTGTGTGCCTCATGTGTATGCCCAGCCTGTACTCACCTAGTTGTGGTTGCAGGGGTCGAATCATAGCTCCTGGCGCCGCCTCTTCACTGGTCGCTACTGGGTCACTCTTCTTGCTCCATGAGCTTTATCATATCTCTTCTTAAAGCTATGTGTGGATCCTGCCTCCACTACATCACTTCCCAGACTGTTCCACTTCCTGACAACTCTGTGACTGAAGAAATACTTCCTAACATCCCTGTGATTCATCTGAGTCTTCAACTTCCAACTGTGACCCCTTGTTGCTGTGTCCCATCTCTGGAACATCCTGTCTCTGTCCACCTTGTTGATTCCTCTCAGTATTTTATATGTCGTTATCATATCTCCCCTATCTCTCCTGTCCTCCAGTGTCGTCAGGTCGATTTCCCTTAACCTCTCCTCGTAGGACATACCCCTTAGCTCCGACACCAGTCTTGTTGCAAACCTTTGCACTTTCTCTAGTTTCCTTACTTGTTTGGCTAGTTGTGGGTTATAAACTGGTGCTGCATACTCCAACATAGGCCTAACGTACACGGTGTACAGGGTCCTGAACGATTCCTTATTAAGATGACGGAATGCTGTTCTTAGGTTTGCCAGGTGCCCATGTGCTGCAGCAGTTATTTGGCTGATGTGCGCCTCATGAGATGTGCCTGGTGTTATACTCACCCCAAGATCCTTTTCCTTGAGTGAGGTTTGTAGTCTCTGGCCCCCTAGACTGTACTCAGTCTGCAGTCTTCTTTGCCCTTCCCCAATCTTCATGACTTTGCACTTGGTGGGGTTGAACTCCAGGAGCCAGTTGCTGGACCAGGCCTGCAGCCTGTCCAGATCCCTTTGTAGTTCTGCCTGGTCCTCGTCCGATTGAATTCTTCTCATCAACTTCACATCATCTGGAAATAAGGACACTTCCGAGTCTATTCATTCCATCATGTCGTTCACAAATACCAGAAACAGCACCGGTCATAGGACTGACCCCTGTAGAACCCCGTTCGTTACAGGCGCCCATTCTGACACCTCGCCACGTACCATGACTCGCTGTTGTCTTCTTGAAAGATTTTCCCTGATCCATTGCAGTGCCTTCCCTGTTATCCCTGCCTGGTCCTCAAGCTTTTGCACTAATCTCTTGTATGGATCTATGTGAAACGACTTCTTACAGTCCAAGAAAATGCAATCTACCCACCCCTCTCTCTCTCTTGTCTTACTGCTGTCACCTTGTCAAAGAACTCCAGTAGGTTTGTGACACAGGATTTCCCGTCCTTGAAACCGGGCTGGCTGTCGTTGATAAGCTCATTCCTTTCTAGGTGCTCCACCACTCTTCTCCTCATAATTTTCTCCATGACCTTACATACTATACACGTCAGTGACACTGGTCTGTTGTTTAATGCTTCGTGTCTGTCTCCTTTTTTTTAAAAATTGGGACTTCATTTGCTGTCTTCCATAATTCCGGTAGTCGTCCTGTTTCGATATATGTGTTGAAGATTGTTGTTAGGGGTACACATAGCGCCTCTGCTCCCTCTCTCAGGACCCATGGGGAGATGTTATCTGGCTCCATCGCCTTTGAGGTGTCTACCTCGCTTAGAAGCCTCTTCACTTCCTCCTCGGTAGCATGTATTATGCCCAGCACTTGATGGCGTACCCCACCTCTCCGCCTTTCTGGAGTCCCTACCGTCTCCTCCGTGAACACTTCTTTGAATCTCATGTTAAGCTCCTAACATACTTCGCAGTCGTTTCTTGTGATCTACCCTCCTTCCTTCCTCAGTCTGATTACCTGGTCCTTGACTGTTGTTTTCCTCCTGATGTGGCTGTACAACAGCTTTGGGTCAGATTTGGCTTTTGCTGCTATGTCGCTTTTGTATTGTCGTTGGGCCTCCCTTCTTACCTGTGCATATTCATTTATAGTTTTACGACTGCTATCCTTGTTCTCCTGGGTCCTTTGCCTTCTATATTTCTCTAGCACACTTGGTTTTGGCCTCTGTACACCTTTGGGTGAACCAAGGGCTCATCCTGGCTTTCTCGTTATTTCTGTTACTCTTGGGTACAAACCTCTCCTCAACTTCTTTGCATATTGTTGTCACATATTCCATCATCTCGTTTACTGACTTCCCTGCCAGTTCTCTGTCCCACTGAACCCCGTGCAGGAAATTCTTCATGCCTGTGTAGTCCCCTCTCTTGTAGTTTGGCTTCATTCGTCCTGCCCTTCCTGCTTCCCTCTCCACTTGTAACTCTACTATATATTCAAAGCTCAGAACCACGTGATCACTGGCCCCGAGGGGTCTTTCATATGTGATGTCCTCAATATTTACACTACTCAAGGTGAATACTAGGTCCAGTCTTGCTGGTTCATCCTCTCCTCTTTCTCTGGTAGTGTCAATTACGTGTTGGTTCATGAGGTTTTCCAGTACCACCTCCATCATCTTTGCCCTCCATGTGCCTCCAGGTTCTCCCAGTCGATTTCCTTGTGATTGAAGTCACCCATAATCAGCAGCATTTCTCTGCTCGCATGAGCCCTTCTGGCCACTTCAGCCAGTGTGTCAACCATCGCTCTATTACTCTCATCATACTGTTGCCTTGGCCTCCTGCTGCTCTGTGGTGGGTTATACATCACTGTAATTATCACCTTGGGTGTGTGTGTGTGTGTGTCTGTCTGTGTGTGTGTGTGTGTGTGTGTGTGTGTGTGTGTGTGTGTGTGTGTGTGTGTGTGTGTGTGTGTGTGTGTGTGTGTGTGTGTACTCACCTAGTTGTACTCACCTAGTTGAGGTTGCGGGGGTCGAGTCCGAGCTCCTGGCCCCGCCTCTTCACTGATCGCTACTAGGTCACTCTCCCTGAGCCGTGAGCTTTATCATACCTCTGCTTAAAGCTATGTATGGATCCTGCCTCCACTACATCGCTTCCCAAACTATTCCACTTACTGACTACTCTGTGGCTGAAGAAATACTTCCTAACATCCCTGTGATTCATCTGTGTCTTCAGCTTCCAACTGTGTCCCCTTGTTACTGTGTCCAATCTCTGGAACATCCTGTCTTTGTCCACCTTGTCAATTCCTCTCAGTATTTTGTATGTCGTTATCATGTCCCCCCTATCTCTCCTGTCCTCCAGTGTCGTCAGGTTGATTTCCCTTAACCTCTCCTCGTAGGACATACCTCTTAGCTCTGGGACTAGTCTTGTTGCAAACCTTTGCACTTTCTCTAGTTTCTTCACGTGCTTGGCTAGGTGTGGGTTCCAAACTGGTGCCGCATACTCCAATATGGGCCTAACGTACACGGTGTACAGGGTCCTGAATGATTCCTTATTAAGATGTCGGAATGCTGTTCTGAGGTTTGCTAGGCGCCCATATGCTGCAGCAGTTATTTGGTTGATGTGCGCTTCAGGAGATGTGCCTGGTGTTATACTCACCCCAAGATCTTTTTCCTTGAGTGAGGTTTGTAGTCTCTGGCCCCCTAGACTGTACTCCGTCTGCGGTCTTCTTTGCCCTTCCCCAATCTTCATGACTTTGCACTTGGTGGGATTGAACTCCAGGAGCCAATTGCTGGACCAGGTCTGCAGCCTGTCCAGATCCCTTTGTAGTTCTGCCTGGTCTTCGATCGAGTGAATTCTTCTCATCAACTTCACGTCATCTGCAAACAGGGACACCTCAGAGTCTATTCCTTCCGTCATGTCGTTCACAAATACCAGAAACAGCACTGGTCCTAGGACTGACCCCTGCGGGACCCCGCTGGTCACAGGTGCCCACTCTGACACCTCGCCACGTACCATGACTCGCTGCTGTCTTCCTGACAAGTATTCCCTGATCCATTGTAGTGCCTTCCCTGTTATCCCTGCTTGGTCCTCCAGTTTTTGCACCAATCTCTTGTGTGGAACTGTGTCAAACGCCTTCTTGCAGTCCAAGAAAATGCAATCCACCCACCCCTCTCTCTCTTGTCTTACTGCTGTCACCATGTCATAGAACTCCAGTAGGTTTGTGACACAGGATTTCCCGTCCCTGAAACCATGTTGGCTGCTGTTGATGAGATCATTCCTTTCTAGGTGTTCCACCACTCTTCTCCTGATAATCTTCTCCATGATTTTGCATACTATACATGTCAGTGACACTGGTCTGTAGTTTAATGCTTCATGTCTGTCTCCTTTTTTAAAGATTGGGACTACATTTGCTGTCTTCCATGCCTCAGGCAATCTCCCTGTTTCGATAGATGTATTGAATATTGTTGTTAGGGGTACACATAGCGCCTCTGCTCCCTCTCTCAATACCCATGGGGAGATGTTATCTGGCCCCATTGCCTTTGAGGTATCTAGCTCACTCAGAAGCCTCTTCACTTCTTCCTCGGTTGTGTGCACTGTGTCCAGCACTTGGTGGTGTGCCCCACCTCTCCGTCTTTCTGGAGTCCCTTCTGTCTCCTCTGTGAACACTTCTTTGAATCTCTTGTTGAGTTCTTCACATACTTCACGGTCATTTCTTGTTGTCTCTCCTCCTTCCTTCCTTAGCCTGATTACCTGGTCCTTGACTGTTGTTTTCCTCCTGATGTGGCTGTACAACAGTTTCGGGTCAGATTTGGCTTTCGCTGCTATGTCATTTTCATATTGTCTTTGGGCCTCCCTTCTTATCTGTGCATATTCGTTTCTGGCTCTACGACTGTTCTCCTTATTCTCCTGGGTCCTTTGCCTTCTATATTTCTTCCATTCCCTAGCACACTTGGTTTTTGCCTCCCTGCACCTTTGGGTAAACCATGGGCTCATCCTGGCTTTTTCATTATTCCTGTTACCCTTGGGTACAAACCTCTCCTCAGCCTCCTTGCATTTTGTTGCTACATATTCCATCATCTCATTAACTGGCTTCCCTGCCAGTTCTCTGTCCCACTGAACCCCGTTCAGGTAGTTCCTCATTCCTGTGTAGTCCCCTTTCTTGTAGTTTGGCTTCATTCGTCCTGGCCTTCCTGCTTCTCCCTCCACTTGTAGCTCTACTGTGTATTCGAAGCTTAAAACCACATGGTCACTGGCCCCAAGGGGTCTTTCATATGTGATGTCCTCGATATCTGCACTACTCAAGGTGAATACTAAGTCCAGCCTTGCTGGTTCATCCTCTCCTCTCTCTCTTGTAGTGTCCCTTACGTGTTGGCACATGAAGTTTTCCAGTACCACCTCCATCATCTTAGCCCTCCATGTATCTTGGCCCCCATGTGGGTCCAAGTTCTCCCAATCGATCTCCTTGTGGTTAAAGTCACCCATGATCAGGAGCTTTGCCCTGCATGCATGAGCTCTTCTGGCCACTCTAGCCAGTGTGTCAACCATCGCTCTATTGCTCTCGTCGTACTCTTGCCTTGGCCTCCTGCTGTTCTGTGGTGGGTTATACATCACTGCTATTACCACCTTGGGACCTCCAGAGTGAAGTGTTCCCGCTATGTAATCACTTTCTTCTCCGCTGTCTCCTCTCTCCAGCTCATCAAAATTCCAGCGATTTTTGATCAGCAACGCCACTCCTCCACCCCCCCTGTTCCCTCTGTCTTTCCTCAGGATTTGGTATCCCGTTGGAAAGATGGCATCTGTTATCATACCTGTAAGCTTGGTTTCTGTGAGAGCTATGATGTCCGGTGATGCTTCTTTGACTCTTTCATGCCACTCCTCCCACTTATTTGTTATTCCATCAGCGTTTGTGTACCATACCTTCAGTTTCCTTTCCAACACTGTGGTTTGGGGGGCCTGTGAGGGTGGGAGACCTGGTGGCATACTGTGGGATTCTATAGCTCGGTGTTGGGTGGAGGCTGTGGGTATGGATTGTAGTGTGTGTTGGGATGGTGTGATAGGTTGTATGGTTCTGAGAATAGTTGTGTGTGTGCTTGCCCTTGCTGTTCTGTTCTGCTCTGACTGACCTCTGCTGGTTCCATCCTTGTCTCTTTTCCTAGCTCCTTTCGCTTTTTTGTCCTCTCCCTCAGCTGCTGTCGTTCTGATTTTGTTCTGTCTCTGTCTAGGAACACCCTCTTGTACTCTTCCGAGTATTTCAATCGTGGTTTCTCTTGTGTGTGTGTGTGTGTGTGTGTGTGTGTGTGTGTGTGTGTGTGTGTGTGTGTGTGTGTGTGTGTGTGTGTGTGTGTGTGTGTGTGTGTGTGTGTGTGTACTCACCTATTTGTACTCACCTATTTGTGGTTGCAGGGGTCGAGTCATAGCTCCTGGCCCCGCCTCTTCGCTGATTGCTACTAGGTCCTCTCTCTCCCTGCCCCATGAGCTTTATCATACCTCGCCTTAAAACTATGTATGGTTCCCGCCTCCACTACGTCACTTTCTAGGCTATTCCACGGCCTGACTACTCTATGACTGAAGAAATACTTCCTAACATCCCTTTGATTCATCTGAGTCTTCAACTTCCAATTGTGACCTCTTGTGTCTGTGTCCCATCTCTGGAACATCCCGTCTTTGTCCACCTTGTCTATTCCGCGCAGTATTTTATATGTCGTTATCATGTCTCCCCTGACCCTCCTGTCCTCCAGTGTCGTCAGGCCGATTTCCCTCAACCTTTCTTCGTAGGACAATCCCCGTAGCTCTGGGACTAGTCTTGTTGCAAACCTTTGCACTTTCTCTAATTTCTTGACGTGCTTGACTAGGTGTGGATTCCAAACTGGTGCTGCATACTCCAGTATGGGCCTGACGTAAATGGTATACAGAGTCTTGAACGAATCCTTACTGAGGTATCGGAACGCTATCCGTAGGTTTGCCAGGCGCCCGTATGCTGCAGCAGTTATCTGATTGATGTGCGCCTCAGGAGATATGCTCGGTGTTATACTCACCCCCAGATCTTTTTCCTTGAGTGAGGTTTGCAGTCTTTGGCCATCTAAACTATATTGTGTCTGCGGTCTTCTTTGCCCTTCCCCAATCTTCATGACTTTGCATTTGGCAGGGTTAAACTCAAGGAGCCAGTTGCTGGACCAGGCTTGTAGCCTGTCCAGGTCTCTTTGTAGTCCTGCCTGATCCTCATCCGATTTGATTCTTCTCATTAACTTCACATCATCTGCAAACAAGGACACTTCTGAGTCTATCCCTTCCGTTATGTCGTTCACATATACCAAGAACAGCACAGGTCCTAGGACTGACCCCTGTGGTAGCTGTGCGCCTCAGGGGATGCGCTCGTTACAATACTCACCCCATGATCTTTTTCCTAGAGCAAGATTTGCAGCCTTTGACATCGCTCCTCCGAGTCTGTACTCCATCTGCGGTCTTCTTTGTCCCTTCTTAGGTTTCATAGCTTTACACTTGTTGAGGTTAAACTCCAGGAATCATTTGTCGGACCATGTTTGCATTCTTGATCCTCGTCGGCTTGTGTTCTATTCATTAGTATCACGTCGTCTGTGAAGAGTGACACTGCTGACTCTATCCCTTCTGTCATTATCATTCTCACATACAAGAAACAGCACCAGCCTTAGGGCTGACCCTTGTGGAACCCCATTTGACACATGCGCCCTCTCTGACACCTTGTAACGTACCATCACTTGCTGTTTCCTTCATGTTTGTTATTCCTTCATCAATCGCAGTGCTTTTCCTGCTGCTAATATGACTTTTGTGCCAGTCTCTTGTGCGGCACTGTGTCAAAAGCTTACAGCCCAAGAAAATGCAACCTATCCAACCCTCTCTCTTCTGTCTTACTTCTGTTACCTTGTTTTAGAACTCCAGTAGGTTTGTGACAGGATTTTCCATCCCTGATGCCGTGCTGGTTGTCGTGTAAACTCATTCCTTTCTAAGTGCTCCACTACTCTTCTCCTGATAGTCTATTCCATGACTTTACTTACAAGTTAGTGACACTCGTCACTCTTCTTCTGTCAATCTTTTCCTTTCTTAAAATTTGGGACTACATTTGCTGTCTTTCAAACATGATAGTTGCCCTGTGTCAATTGATTTATTGAGGACTGTTGTTACCGGCTCACAAAGTGCCTCTGCCTTCTCTCTCTCTCAGGATCCAAGGAGAAATGCTGTCTGGATCCACCGCCTTCGAGGTATCTAGCTCACATAGTAGTTTCTTCACTTCCTCCTCGATTGTGTAGCGTGTCCAGTACTTGCTGCTGTACTCCACAGCATGGCTTGCTGGAAGTCTTTCTGTCTCCTTTGAGAATGCCTCCCTAAATCTCACGCTGAGCTCTTCACATACTTCCTGGTCATTCCTAGTAAGCTACCACTCCTTTCCTCAGCCTGGTTATCTGGTTTAAAATGTTACGTTTTTCTTGATGTGGCTATACATATAACAACTTTGGGTTAGATTTGGAACTGGGTTCTACATATTCATTCAGGAGGAAAATAGTCCCGAGCTGCTGAAGCATGGAGTGTTTGGCTTGTTGCAGTGTTTTAGAATCTAGATGTTGAAGGAGGTTTAGGAGGGAAGCTTCGCCTGAGTGTGAGATAGTTGGTGCTGGCAAGTAGGAAATGCTTACCATCAGTGAGAGTGGCAGCCGCTTTAAGTGGCACGTGGTTCACAGTTCAGGAAGAAGGAAGATAAGGAGAGTTAATAAAGAAGATGTGAAGGTAGGAAATCGATTCTCCAAGACGAGTGTACTTCAGTGGCTAGTGAGGTTAAAGGTAACTCTGACTTCCCTGCTAATCAAGGTAAGAATATTCTGATTGTGGGAAACTCTCAGGTAAGATATATGGATCGTGCTTTTTTGCAACCGAGACAGAAACGTCAGGAGCTGGTGTTGGCTACATAGTCAGCAGGTTGGATAATATGTCAGGTAATGGGAGTAAGCCCATTATCTTAGTGCTGGTGGAAATGACAATGAGAAGGGCAGGAGAGAGGAGCTACTGGACAAGTACAGGTCAGCCATAGAAGTAGTTAGGTCTAAGGGAGGTATCCCAATCATATGTAGCATCTTACCTAGAAAGGGAGT
Source organism: Cherax quadricarinatus (assembly GCF_038502225.1). NCBI lineage: Eukaryota > Metazoa > Arthropoda > Malacostraca > Decapoda > Parastacidae > Cherax > Cherax quadricarinatus. The sequence continues at coordinate 140,683 of NW_027195571.1, forward strand.
GGGCAATGAATGGATGTCTAAGGCAATTGGTATAAATTGCTGGCTAGACAGGTTCTGCAAGAAACTTGCAATCCCATTCATTGATAACTGGGACAAATTCTATGGCAAACATGATATGTATGCAAGTGATGGGGTTCATCTCTCTGGGGCTGGAGTGGTTGCATTAGCTAATTCGATTGAGGGGGTAATTGATGACTTGTCTAGGACTTTAAACTGATAGATTATAGAGGTATGGGTGTTTGTGAGAAACAGTCAGGCTGCAGTATTAGGGTTGGAAACAGTAGATATTACCAGGTTACCTCAGAGATATGTTTAAAAGACAATATTCAAAATAAAGATCCTATTAAAGACAAAGTAACTGATCAACAAACAAAGAGAGATAGTAGAGGGCAACGAGTGACTAGCTCACTTAAGGTTTACTATACAAATAGTAGGAGTCTAAGAAATTAGATAGATAAGCTAAGATTACTTGCAAGTGCAGGTACTATAGATATTATTGGTATAACAGAGACCTGGTTCAACCTGAAAGATAGAGAAATGCCTTCTGAATGCAACATACAGGGTTATAAACTATTCCACACTGATAGGGTCAACAGGAAGGGTGGTGGAGTTGCGATGTATGTCAGAGAAAATTTAACTTGTTGTGTTAGACATGATATAAGATTATAAACATAGGACACATAATCTGTTTGGCTACAGTTTCTCGAGGGACGTGACAAATTAATTTTGGGTGTGATATACAGGCCCCCAAACCTTGATAGGGAGTGCGGTAAGCTGTTATGGGACGAAATTCATAAGGCATCTATGTATGAAAATGTTGTGTTAATGGGGGATTTTAACTTTAGACAAATTGATTGGAACAATTTGACAGGAAATCTTGAGTCTAGAGGAAACAATCTGCTTGACTTGGTTCTTGCCAACAAAGATTCACTAATTAATAATCTTGAGGTTAATGATGAGCTTGGGGAAAGTGATTATAAATCACTTAGTTTCAATATACTATGGAATTACCCAGTAAACTGCAATCAAGTCTCTGTCCCAGACTTTCGACTGGCTGATTTCATGGGACTGAAAAATTACCTAGGGGGGGGGCTAAATTGGGATGACCTGACTATGGGTCAGGTAGGTGGTGTTGGTTGCCAATATGACGTTTTTCAGAGCATAGTTCTAGCTGCCCAGACAACTTTTGTTCCGAGTAGGGAAATTAGATCTAACAAAAATGATCCCAAATGGATGAACAATAGATTAAAACATCTCATTGGTCAAAAGAGAGGCATATATAGGCGTATCAAAAGAGGGAATGGGCAGTTAAGAAATCAATATATTCAATTAAAGAGAGAAATAAAAAAAGGAATAAGAAAAGCAAAAAAGGATTATAAGGCTAAGGTCGCAAGGGATTCGAAGACTAACTCAAAAGGGTTCTTTCAGGTATACAGAAGTAATATTAGAGACAAGATAGGCCCACTTAAGAGTAACTCTGGCCAGATCACTGACAGTGATAGGGATATGTGTGAAATTTTCAATTCATACTTCCTCTCAGTCTTTACTCAGGAATATACTAGCGAAATTCCAGAAATAATAAATTATGTAGAACAGGACGATAATAAACTATGCACGATTGCGGTAACTAGTGACATGGTCCTCAGACAAATAGAGAAATTAAAACCTAACAAATCCCCAGGTCCTGATGAACTGTTTGCAAGGGTGTTAAAGGAATGTAAAGAGGAACTTAGCATACCTTTGGCTAATCTTTTCAATATATCACTACAAACTGGCATAGTGCCTGACAAGTGGCAATGTAATAACTATTTACAAGGTAGATGACAGGTCCTTATCTTCGAACTATAGACCAATAAGCCTAACCTTCCAGTGGGAAAATTTATGGAATCAATAATTGCCGAGGCAATTCGTAGCCATCTTGATAGGCATAAATTGATTAATAATCTCAGCATGGTTTTACAAAGGGGCGTTCCAGTCTTACAAATTTACTAACTTTTTTCACTAAGGTGTTTGAGGAGGTAGATCATGGTAATGAATATGATATTGTGTATATGGACTTCAGTAAGGCTTTCAATAGAGTTCCACATCAGAGACTTTTGAGGAAACTTAAGGTACATGGAATAGGAGCAGAAATTTTTTCCTGGGTAGAGGCGTGGTTGACAAATAGGCAGCAAAGAATTTGCATAAATGGGGAGAAATCAGAGTAGGGGCACGTCACGAGCGGTGTTCCACAGGGGTCAGTGTTGGGCCCCTTGTTGTTCACAATTTACATAAACGATATGGATGAGGGAATAAGTAGCGACTTTAGCAAATTTGCTGATGACACCAAAATAGGCCGTCCAATTCATTCTATTGAGGACATTAGAGCACTCCAGGATGATTTGAATAGACTGATGCAGTGGTCGGAGAAGTGGCAGATGCAGTTTAATATAGACAAATGCAAAGTTCTAAATGTTGGACAGGACAATAACCATGCCACTTATAAACTGAATAGTGTAGATCTTAATACTACTGATTGCGAAAAGGATTTAGGAGTTCTGGTTAGCAGTAATCTGAAACCAAGACAACAGTGCATAAGTGTTCGCAATAAAGCTAACAGAATCCTTGGCTTCATATCAAGAAGTATAAATAATAGAAGTCCTCAGGTTGTTCTTCAACTCTATATATCCTTGGTTAGGCCTCATTTAGATTATGCTGCACAGTTCTGGTCACCGTATTACAGAATGGATATAAATGCACTGGAAAACGTACAGAGGAGGATGACAAAGTTGATCCCATGTATCAGAAATCTTCCCTATGAGGATAGACTGAGGGCCCTGAATCTGCACTCTCTAGAAAGGCGTAGAATTAGGGGGATATGGTTGAGGTGTATAAATGGAAAACAGGAATAAATAAAGGGGATGTAAATAGCGTGCTGAAAATATCCAGCCAAGACAGGACTCGCAGCAATGGTTTCAAGTTGGAAAAGTTCAGATTCAGGAAGGATATAGGAAAGCACTGGTTTGGTAATAGAGTTGTGGATGAGTGGAACAAACTCCCGAGTACCGTCATAGAAGCTAAAACGTTGTGTAGTTTTAAAAATAGGTTAGATAAATACATGAGTGGGTGTGGGTGGGTGTGAGTTGGACCTGACTAGCTTGGGCTACCAGGTCTGGTGCCGTGCTCTTTCCTTAAGTGGAAGTGAATTGACTAGGTGGTCATTGTTCTAGGCCGGGGGCTGGCATGGACCTGCTTCGCATGGGTCAGTAGGCCTGTTGCAGTGTTCAACTTGTGTATTCTTAGCAATTTGAAATGTGTGTGTGTAATAACAGAAAATTATTGGAAGGGGGTATAACACTTACCCATCAGATTTACACAGATATAGCAAATATATAAGTGCATGACTCTGAGTCGGTAATAGATATACGAGTTGCAATTACTTTTTTTTTTTTTGCGATTGCATGACGAAAGTTTCAATGACAAGGCAAGGCAATAATTATATTGACAATTCATGTAAGATCACTGGGCATTGTTGGCTTCTTTCAAGGTGGTGTCCTGCCATAGTAAATACAACGATTTTACAATAGTAGATATAAGATATAAGACATCTCCATAATTAGGGGAGATGATATTCTTAGTAGACATAGAAGGGTTCCGGTGTTACCCAGTCATCTTCATCTGCAGGGAGGTTGCTCAAGATCATTGGTCGTTGGTAATCATCCTTATGGATGAAACGACGCAGCCTCTGTGGAAGAGTCATTCTTTGGGTCCATAGTCGGTAGTATTTGCAACTTGGGGAGGAAGCTCTCTGTTTGATATATAGAGTTCTTGCATTGCATAGAGTTGCCTCTTCTTCAGCATACCAAGGCGTACATTTAGGGCAGCAGTATCCTGTTGGATGTGTAAATCTGCCATCCTGATTACGTCTCCCCTCTTGGTACCCTTAATACAGCGGAGAGCTCTATTCTGGACCCGTTGCAACTGTAGCATGTTGGTCTTTGTTGTTAACGACACTGGGACACATGGGTATTCGAGTATAAGTCTTATCATCAATTTATACAGATGTTTTTTGACGTGTGAAGGGGCTTGATTAAATCTGTAGAGACTGCTAAGACCGGCTTTGGCTATGTTGATCTTTTTACTGACGTGAGACGTTGAGTGGGGTAATTTGTCTATTTCATATCCCAAGATTTTGTTAGGGTTTCTAATGGCTACAGGTGTATTTCTGATGGAGATACCCCCCTTGTCTTTGATGGTTGATGCAAAACATCTTATCGTGTTGATAAGGACTTTGTCAGGGTTGGTCGTAATTCTCCATATCTTTTCCCAATTAGATGTTCGGTGAAGTTCAACATTCATTTTTTCTATGACTCTCTCATACTTATATTTTCCTGTTACAGGGGTTGATGAGAAGACATGGATAACATCATCTGCAAATTGTGTTATAATTGTATCATTGAACTCCGGCTGAAGAAGATCGTTTACATAAATGTTGAATAGTATTGGGCTAAGACATGAGCCTTGGGTCTGAAGTGTTTCTGCTATATCCCTCTGTCCATTCCTTCCATCTCCTCAAGCTTCACTGGTTTCTGATGAGCAGTACAGCTTCTCCTCCTCCCCTCTGTTGACTCTGTCTTTCCTCGGTATTTGATGGGCAGTTGGGAAGATCTCATCTGCTATCATCTCTGTAAGCTATGTCTACATGAGGGCTATGATGTCTGAGGATCCCTCTATGATTCGTTCATGCCACTCCTCACTCTTTTTTCTTATTCCATCTGCGCTGGTGTACTATACCTTCAGTTTCTGTCTCATTGTTGTATTCTGGGGGGGGGGGGTTGTGTAGGTTGAGGGTGGGAAGGTAGGGCCAGATTTTGTGTGTGGCTGCTGTGAGTGAGAGAGGCATTTGTGCTGAGGGATGGGGTGGGGACTGTAAGTGTGGAGTGTGTTTGGTTTGGGTTGTGTTTAAATGGTAAGGAAGGGAGGGGGGAGGCTAGATGTTGAGGGGGTTTCAGTGGGTGGTTCTGCAGGTAGTTGTGTTTGATGGCCCCCTGAGGGTATGTTAAGCTGCCCTGTCTCTCACTCTTGCCTCTGGCATCTTGGTGCCCTGACTCTCAGTTGTTCCCTTTCGTTCTTTATCTGTCATGGTCAAGGTACACCCAGTAGTAGTACTGTGAGTCCTTTAACACTGGTTTCTGCTGCATGATCTTGTTTCATACCATTTCTGTCGTGACTTCAGTTTGACTGGGTGAAGTTTTCTCCTCAAATACACCTCAAAGTCTGAAAATTTGTCATCTGGGACTTATCCTTCTCTCTTGTTATTGTGATGATCTTTTTGATCACTGTTCCCTTCACCTGTCATCTTTCATCATAAGACCTCCCTTTAGTTTCCTGAAGTTCATCAATAATGAGTAACCTCTCCTTCTCTTCCTATTTTCTTTAACTCTGTATCTCTGTATCCAACATGATCATCCTTTCTGCTGTCTCCCTTATCGTCTCCTGGATCTCTCAAAGGCCTGAGAACACTTCTGCAAAAGACTTCTTAGCTTCTTTCCCTCCTTCAATCTCCTTGCTGGTCGTTGACTTTCCTGTTTCCATCTTCTTGCCCCTTTCATTCCTTGGATCTATTTCCACTTCACCACTTTCAGTTTTTCCTCCAGGCTCTGTATCTTTGCCTCAGTAGCTGTAGCTCTTAGCTCCTATTTCTTGCTCTTAATAGACATCCTTTTTCTCTATTGTGTTGCAAATCTCATCTAGCCATTTTTCCCACTCTTGTCCCATCATGCTCTTGAACCCTTCTGCCAATGCTTCCTTCTCAGACCAGTCTTCCTCAATTCCTATGCCTCATCATCCAAATAACTGCTGCAGCCCATATGCCCATAGCCCATATGAGATGTGCCTGGTGTTATACTCACCCCAAGATCCTTTTCCATGAGTGAGGTTAGTAGTCTTTGGCCCCATAGACTGTACTCCGTCTGCGGTCTTCTTTGCCCTTCCCCAATCTTCATGATTTTGCACTTGGTGAGTTTGAACTCCAGGAGCCAGTTTCTGCACCAGACCTGCAGCCTGTCTAGATCCCTTTGTAGTTCTGCCTGGTAACAGTCCAGTTGAATTCTTCTCATCAGCTTCGCATCATCTGCAAACAGAGTCTATTCCTTTCGTCATGTCGTTCACATGTACGAGAAACAGTACCCGTCCTATGACTGACCCCTGTGGAACCCAGCTCTTCACAAGCTCCCACTCTGACATCTCGTCACGTGTACTCACCTATTTGTAGCTGCAGGGTTCAATTCATGGCTCCTGGCCCTGCCTCTTCACTGATTGCTACTAGGTCCTCTCTCTCCCTGCTCCATGAGCTTCATCAAACCTCGTCTTAAAACTATGTATGGTTCCTGCCTTCACTACTTCACTTTCTAGGCTATTCCACTTCCTGATAACTCTATGACTGAAGAAACACTTCCTAACATACCTTTGACTCATCGGAGTCTTCATCTTCCAATTGTGACCCTTTGTTTCTGTGTCCCATCTCTGGAACATCTTGTCTTTGTCCACCTTGTCAATTCCTCGCAGTATTTTATAAGTCGTTATCATGTCTCCCCTGACCCTCCTGTCCTCTTGTACCGATTTTCCCTTAACCTTAGCTCTGGGACTAGTCTTGTTACAAACCTTTGCACTTTCTCTAATTTCTTGACATGATTGACCAGGTGTGGATTCAAAACTGGTGCTGCATACTCCAGTATGGGCCTGACGTATCTGGTATACAGAGTCTTGAACGATTCCTTACTGAGGTATCGGAACGCTATTCTTAGGTTTGCCAGATGCCCGGCCCGTATGCAGCAGCAGTTATCTTATTGATGTGCGCCTGAGGAGTTGTGCTCGGTATTATACTCACCCCAAGATCTTTTATCTTGAGTGAGGTTTGCAGTCTTTGGCCACCTAGACTATACTCTGTCTGTTGTCTTCTTTGTCCTTCCCTGATCTTCATGACTTTTTATTTGGCAGGGTTAAATTCAAGGAACTAGTTGCTGAACCAGGCTTGTAACCTGTCCAGGTCTCTTTGTAGTCTTGCCTGATCCTCGACCGATTTAACTCTTTCATTAGCTTCAAATCCTCTGCAAACAAGGACATTTCTGAGTCTATCCCTTCCGTTACGTCATTTACATATACCAAAACAGCACCGGCCCCAGGACTGACCTCTGTGGAACCCGCTCGTCACAGGCGCCCACTCGGACATCTTATCACGTACCATAACTCGTTGTTGGCTCGTTGTCAGATTTTCTCTGATCCATTGCAGTGCCTTTCCTGTTATGCGTGCCTGATCCTGTAGCTTTTGCATTAACATCTTGTGAGGAACTGTGTTAAAGGCCTTCTTGCAGTCCAAGAAAATACAATCTATCCATCCCTCTCTCTTGTGTGTGTATTTATGTGTATGTGTGTGTGTGTGTGTGTGTGTGTGTGTGTGTGTGTGTGTGTGTGCGTGTGTGTGTGTGTGTGTGTGTGTGTGTGTGCGTGAGCGTAGAATGGGTGTGAGTGGAGTTTCCAGTGAGTATTTTACTGTGGAATGGGTGGTAAGTGGCCGACTTCTTTGTCTCTATTATTTTTCAGAAGTTCCCAGCTAGAATTCTTAGAAAAACATAATTGCGGCCAAGTGTTGCTAGCAGGCCAGGGGTCTCTTAATATGCATTCTCAACAAACCCTCGGGACACTAACCAGAGGAATGTCCTTAACTGTATTTGTTGCCAAAGGATTTGTTTAATCTTTCTCTCCTATGAGTTTAGTACATTCCAGTGAGCAGATTGATAACGATAATCTGCCATTCTCCAGACGCTCTTAAACCCCACTGTGTTTAGCGCTTTCTTAGCAAATATATAAAGCTTCGTGTTTTGAAATATTCCAGTAGAAGTATCTTAAAACTATTCACCTGTGCAAGTAAAGGTTGAGCTCAATCTCTTGGCGCCCCTTAACCTTCAGTTATATAGTGTAGTCTCTTAGGATTTTCATATTAACCTATGAATAATAATAATAATAATAATAATAATAATAATAATAATAATAAAATTGTATTTAGACATCATAATACATAGTTGTACAAGGAATTATAGCAGTTGGTGTACATGCACCTTGCATGCAGAGCATTATGGGCAGGTTTAAAATTAACTTACAATTAATTAAGCAATGATAGATTTAGTGGTAAAAATTACAATAAACAATTTAAAATTTGAAGTTCACTTGAGTATTTTAAACAATGAAATTTGAACATTTCAATTTTGAAGCATTGTAGTTATACGAACTTGTAGCATTATAATGTAGAATATAATAATGATCAGTATACTATATGCAGTCATACAATTTATTAATCAGATCAAATCGAATAAAATCAATGATTTGTAGTGCAGTGAGAGTTGATATAGTCATTAGATGACTTACTCTATCAAACATAGTTTGATAGAGTCACGGGTTATACATTTATGAGATACAGTTACTCAATATTTATTGGTGTTTGAGCATTTAATTATGGAGTTGTGATGCTGGGGGAGTAACACAGTGTTTAATGTTAAATTGAGGCAGTAGAAAGTGATTTAGTAACTTTGTAGAGTTTTAGAGTTTGTAGAGTTAAGTACTGTGTATTTAGTTGTGGGTGAGTAAGTGGTTTTTAAGAATTCTTAAATTGATAAACAGTGTTTCTTTGGTATTCATAGGTAATGAATTCCAAGTTTTTGGGTCTTTTATGGGCATTGAGTTTTTACATAGTGTGAGATGGACACGAGGAACATCAAACAGTGATCTGTGCCTTGTGTTATGGTCATGTGTTCTGTTGAGGTTGGTAAGGAGAAGTTTGAGGGGAGGGTTTATATCTGAGTTCAGTGTTCTATGTATGTAATAGGTGCAGTAATAAGTATGGATGTTTTGTGCAGTGAGTAAGTTTAGACTTTTGAATCTTGGTGGAGTGTGCTGCCTGGAATGGGAATTTGTTATCATTCTGACTTCAGCCTTTTGTTGGGTAATTAATGGTGAGAGATGATTTATTGTTGTTGAGCCCCATGCAAAGATTCCATAGGTGAGATAGGGGTAAATAAGAGAGTGATACAGGGCCAGGAGGGCTGACTGTGGAACATAGTACCGTATCTTCGATAGTATGCCTACGGTCTTGGAGACTTTCTTGGAAAGTTGTTGTATATGTGTATGAAATTTGAGTCTATTATCAAGGTGGATTCCTAAGAATTTTCCCTCTGTTAGCTTTGTGATAGGTGATCCGTTTATCATTATGTTAAGAGGAACATCTGTGGTTCTGTTTCCAAACTGTGTGAAGTAGGTTTTGTCAATATTGAGAGTAAGTTTGTTAATCATCATCCAGGTAGATATTTTCTGTAATTCGGTATTTACAGTACTGGCTAACATGACTGAACTTGGGTGAGAGAAGACGTATGTAGCGTCATCTGCAAATAGTGTGGGTTAAAGTAGTTGACATGCATTTGGTAGGTCATTTATGTAAATGAGAATGAGAAGTGGGCCAAGGACACCATCACCAATCACGTACGAAGTTGACGTCCTTCTCTAGTTCGTTTAATTTTTTTTTTCACTACCCTTCGGAACCTTATTGAATTTCATTATATCTCACCTAATTCCATCCAGTGAGGAGAAGTTTGTCTCTAATCTTGTATTGTACCTCATGACTTATCAGTCCTGAGATCAGTCTGGGTTCACCAGGCACGAAGCACCAGGCACGAGGCACCAGGCACGAGGTACCAGGCACGAGGCACCAGGCACGAAGCACCAGGCACGAGGTACCAGGCACGAGGCACCAGGCACGAGGCACGAGGCACCAGGCACGAGGCACCAGGCACGAGGCACCAGACACGAGGCACGAGGCACCAAGCACCAGGCACGAGGCACCAGGCACGAGGCACCAGACACGAGGCACCAGGCACGAGGCACCAGACACGAGGCACCAGGCACGAGGCACCAGGCACCAAGCACCAGGCACCAGGCAAAAAGCACCAAGCACCAGGCACCAGGCACCAGGCACAAGGCACCAAGCACCAGGCACCAGGCAAAAAGCACCAGGCACCAGGCAAAAAGCACCAAGCACCAGGCACCAGGCACCAAGCACCAGGCACCAGGCACCAGGCACCAGGCACCAGGCACCAGGCACCAAGCACCAGGCACCAAGCACCAGGCACAAGGCACCAAGCACCAGGCACCAGGCACCAAGCACCAGGCACCAGGCAAAAAGCACCAAGCACCAGGCACCAAGCACCAGGCACCAGGCACCAGGCACCAGGCACCAGGCACCAAGCACCAGGCACCAGGCACCAAGCACCAGGCACCAGGCAAAAAGCACCAGGCACCAGGCACCAGGCAAAAAGCACCAAGCACCAGGCACCAGGCATCAGGCACCAAGCACCAGGCACCAAGCACCAGGCACCAAGCACCAGGCAAAAAGCACCAGGCACCAGGCAAAAAGCACCAAGCACCAGGCACCAGGCACCAAGCACCAGGCACCAAGCACCAGGTACCAAGCACCAGGCACATGGCACCAAGCACCAGGCATCAAGCACCAGGCACAAGGCACCAAGCACCAGGCACCAGGCACCAAGCACCAGGCACCAAGCACCAGGCACCAGGCACCAAGCACCAGGCACCAGGCATTATGCACTAGACACCAAGCACCAGGCACAAGGCACCAAGCACCAGGCACCAGGCACCAGGCATTATGCACTAGACACCAAGCACCAGGCATTATGAGTTAGTTTAATATGTTTATTATGCACCCCATACCCATCCTGTGGGCGGTAGTCAAAAGATTACAGAGGTACATAATTGGTCCAGGGACTGGGCCTCAAAGTTTTGATAGCTGAGCAAGTTACAGAGGTAATGAATTCACAATTTACAAAGGTAATGAACTCACAATTTACAAAGGTAATGAACTCCAGGTAGGTCTAGTCACAATCATGACAAGTTACAAAGGTATTTACAGATTACAGAGGTACACAATGGGTCCAGGGACCGGGCTCCAAAGTTTTGATGGCTGAACTAGGTACAAGGTAATGAACTCACAAGTTACAAAGGTAATGAACTCACAAGTTACAAAGGTAATGAATACTGTAAGAATGGTTACTTACGTTTATACATGGCTGCAATCATGAACAAATTTTAGAGTAATGAGCAATTCACACTTCCACACCCGGTCACAACTGTAGTGAGTTATTGGTGCAAATGTTGATTGTTGAGTCTCTCACACACACACACACACACACACACACACACACACACACACACACACACACACACACACACACACACACACACACACACACACACACACACACACACACACACACACACACACACACACACACACACACACACACACACACATACACACACACACACACACTCACACACACACACATACACTCACACACACACACATACACACACACACACACACACTCATACTCACACACACACACACACACACACACACACACACACACACACACACACACACACACACACACACACACACACACACACACACACACACACACACACACACACACACACACACACACACACACACACACACACACACACACACACACACACACACACACACACACACACACACACACACACACATGTGGTAATGCTTTATTTACAGCTAGCAAAGTCAGGGTATTTCTCCAGAATGGTCTGTAATATACCACTGTGGATAAAATACTTAGCCATTTCTTGAACACTTCTGAGTGAGTTGTTTCTAAATTCATTAATTTTATCGCACTCCAGTACATAATGACGCAAGGTGTGACAATAGTCCATCTGGCAAAGTTTACATTTCGTTTGGTCTACATCTGGTGGTGGTGATTTAACCTGCCAAAGATACTTGTAACCCAGCCGGAGCCGGGCGGTAGTGACATCCAAGAGTCTGCTTATTTTGTTGGATGCACCATAGACATGTGGCTCCTCCTGCATGATAGAATGATGATAGATGGACTCACTGGTGTCAATCTCCCTGAGCCTTAAGTCCATAAAATTCAGCTGAAGTTCTTTTCGTATTATTGTTCTCAAACTACTACCTGACAAGCCAAGATTGTAATCTACTCCCTCTTTGAAAGCATACAGCTTAGCCAATTTATCAGTTCTATCATGCATCTGAAGACCAATGTGAGATGGAATCCACAGCATGTGCACTCTGACTCCACTGTCCACAATCCTACCATACCTGTGTCTGGCTTCTGACACAAGCATGCCACAATTTATGCTTAATGAGTTGAGAGCATTTATGGATGACAGAGAATCAGTTACAATTAAACTGTCAATCTTTGATACATAGATGCATTTCAGTGCAAGGAGTATGGCAAACAGTTCTGTCTGAAGGGTAGAGGCCCAATTATTGATGCGTGCTCCAATTTCTTTAAGAGAGCCATCACTCTGTACGACAACAGCAGCACTACCAGCTGCACCAGTGGATTGGTGAACAGAACCATCAACGTAAATAATTTGCGAGAGTGTGTGCTGTGTGACTAAGTTATCAATACAGCTTAAGGCCTCATGTTTGGCTTCAAGGCGAAGTTTTGGTTGTGATTTAAGAAGTAGTTTGGGGGGAAATGGAGGAATGGTAGTTTGGAATGGGGTAATATTCCATGGAGCGGAGAAGTGCCGCTGTTGCCTTACTTGACATAGATCATGTATCTGATTCATGCGGAGGTCGGTTCCAGTTTTTTCGATCCATCTGGAGGAGTGTTCACCAGTGCTGAGGAAAGTTTGGAGGGCTTCTGTGCAGGGGTTTGAATGAGCTTGCCTGAGCATATTAACCCCAATTAGGATATTTCTTTCAGTAACACGATCTCTGATGCTTGGAATATCAAGTTCTTTTTGCATATTTAAAATTTTGGCAGTACGAGGGCATCCTAAAATGATCCTCATTGCTTCGTTCTGCAGTTTTTCCAGCCCTCCAAGCTTCCAGTCAGACACAAGAGCAAGTAGTGGCGCAGCATAATCAACCAATGATCTAATATAAGCAAGATACATCATTTTCACAATTTTAACATTAGCACCATACCTGGGGTGAAGCCCTGCCACAACTCTAAGTGCTCTTAGTCGTTCTTTGTATTGGCGACAAAGTCTTGTTACAACAGGTCCAAGTAGTGGAACCTCAAAGCCTAGATACCTGTATCTGCTTACATATTCTAGAAGAGACCCATCATGCAATTGGATCTGACGAACTGTGCCTCTCTGTCGAGGAGGACGCCTATTGAGTATCTTTGTTTTATCAGTAGAGATTATCAACCCCAGGTCCTGACACGAGGCTAGTACATGATTAAGAATGTTTTGGGTGTTGGAGAATCCGGTGGTGTGAATCATTATATCATCAGCAAAACTAATCACATAATGATGGGGCTGACTAGGCATAGCATTAAGTAATGCATTAATTAGAATATTGAACAGTGTGGGACTGAGCACACCTCCCTGTGGGGTTCCTAATTCAAAGTCTTTAGTTACACTTCTATGTCCCTGGAACAACACAGACGATTTTCTGTTGGACAGGTAGCCTTTAATCCAGCGGAGAAGCCATCCTCCAACATCCATTCTGGCAAGTTCACTAATGATTACATGTCGGTTGGCTACATCGAAAGCGGATTTAAGGTCAAGGAAGGTAGTGTATGAGCTGTCAGTGTGCAGGGTGAGAAAGGTGGCTATGCAATGATGCACGCTCCTTCCATGCATGAAACCATGTAACCGGGGAGACAAAAATTGTTTGATTCTGTACATGAGACGATTAAGAATCATTCTCTCAAATGTTTTACACAAGCAGCTAGTAAGAGATATTGGGCGAAATGCATTTTGTTGATTGGGCTTAGGAATTGGAATGATGAGGCTGTTGGTCCAAGATTGAGGGAGCTCCCCAGTTACATAGCTCATGTTATATAATTCAAGTAATGGATTACCTGGTACTCGACACAGCAATCTGAGTATGTTGTAAGTAATACCATCCTCACCAGGCGACGTGGAGTTGCCCTTAGTTAGCGCTGCATCAAGTTCATAATTAGTGAAAGGAATGTTGCAATCATCTGCCTTGCTGAGCATAAAGCAAACAAGTCTCTCCCTTGCATCATATTTGTCATTTAATTTTGCCTGTGTGGTACTGGGAAGATTGTCATAGCTAGATGTAGCAGCCCAAGCACTGACTAACTCATTCGCCCTATGCAAGGGATGAGGGTGCGCGATCTGCCCAGTTCTGTTACCCTTAATTCTATTTATGTCCCTCCATGCCCGGCTAAGTGGGGTGTGAGCATTAAGACCGTTGACAAATTTTTCCCAGTCTGTTTGCCGCAGCTCTGTCATACGCTCTCTGGCAGCAGCAAGGGCAGTTTGGAAGAGCCTCAGCATTCCAGGGGTACGATGTTTTCTATAGGCTAGGCCTAGTCTGCGAGCAGTACGTTTCAGTGTACGAAGTTTAGAATCATTGTAATAAGTATGGTTTTTGAAGGAGGTATGATTATTATGGAAGTTTGTTGGGTTTAGAGTACCAAGAGGTTGCAGTGGCGGCTCTAAGTAGTTCTGAATACTGCTCACAAGATCATTGTTAAAGGTCTCTACAGAGGAACACTCATAGGAATTATACCAGTCAGTCACATGTGCAACAAAGTCATCATGCTGATCTGTGGGAACATTAAAACGTTTCCGTTTGAATATCCCACCAGGAAGGATAGTATTACCAATATCTAGAGAGGTTAGCCTAGGGAAATGATCAGACGCTATATCTGTTACAATGGAAGACTCACAGCTGGCAGAAGTAATGTTGAAGCCCAGGCACAGATCAAGGACGCCTCCATAGATATGTGTGGGTTCAAGGTCACCTACAATTTGGACATTATCATGACTGTTTAAGAGTGACAACAGTTGATTGCCATTACGATTACCAAACTGTGAGTTTCCAATGCTTTTGTGTCTCGCATTGTAATCGCCAATAATAAGAGTAGGCTCAGAATGAGCACAAGTTGGGAGCTCCAAGTAATTAAATTTATCAGCAGGAGCATACAAGTTAAATATGTTGAGAGCAGAGTTCCCTATATAAATCCTAACACCGTGATATTGTAGCCCCTCTGTTTTCTTATGTGCAAGAAGTTGATGGGGAAGTGATTTTTTAATATATAGAACACAAGAGTTAGTAGATTTGAGGTTATATGCAACAAATGATGGTAATTTAGGGGGTTGGGATTTTTCAGGGACTCTGCACTCTTGTAGACACACAACATCAATGGGTTCGGTGGTTACTTTATGATGAAGTTCAGGAAGTCTTTTTCTAAGTGATGCAATATTCCAGCTTAATATAGAAAGTTTATACGAGTTTTGATCCATTATAGTAGTCCTGGGATCATCTTGAGTTTCTCAGCATAATGAAAAAATTGTTCATATAAATAGCAGACCTTATCAATGTCAACAGTGCTACCCTTGTCCATGAGTTTTGTAAGTGCACCTCCAGTTGTAAGGCCTCGTGGGAGTCTTCGTAAACCCAGAGCATGACGCTGTTTATGTGTGAATGTATGATAGGTGACACCACCACTCACATTCCCTCCTCCACTAACATTACACGCAACACTACAACTGTCATCACCAGCGCCACTACCAACATTGTGTTCATTACATTTGTCAACAGTATTGTATTCAACATTAATGTCTATGTGACTAACCTCATCACACTCTGCACCACCACTTATATTATGCTCATCACTATTACTAACATTATAGACACCACCACTCTCATCACACTCTTCACCACCACTTAAATTATGCTCATCACTATTACTAACATTATAGACACACATTATGCACTATTACTCATAGACACCATTGCCCTCATCACACTCTTCACCACCACTTATATTACGGTCATCACTATTACTAACATCATTGACACCATAGCCTTCGTTATGATGCTCACTACAGTTATCAACACAAGTATTATATTCGTCATTACTGTGATTAAGAACACCACCACCACCTTGTTCAGCAGCCTTACACTTGCTTTCACAAATTGTGACAATCTTGTTATTGGTACACTCTACACATCTTTCCTTGTGTTGTTCAAGTTGTTGTTTCAGGAGAAATTGTTGTGTTTCCAGTATTTTTATGCGCGACATCAGGTTGTATACCACAGGAGCAAGACTTGGAACATCTGGAGACGTGAAGTCCCGGTCAGCTGAGCTATTTGGCTGACTGTCAGCTGACTCAGCTAGGCTGGTATTGACAGCCGACGTGATGGAGGTCTGTTGACGTGCTCCCCAGGTGAGGTGCTCAACCCCATTGTCTGAGGGCAGGCATGAGCCAGTATTCAGACCCGAGGTACCTGGTAGTCCTGGGGGGCCATTATGAGGGGTACAGGGTGAAGTGCGGTTGGCTGCGATGCGATCAGCCCTCACACTGCAGTCAGCATGAGCTGCTGTGACTCCTGAGGTCTTACAATTGATACATTGTTTAGCAACAGTCTGTTGCTGTTTGATCATAGCATAACACCGTTCAGAAGGATGAGCATTGGCACACACTGCACACCAGTGTGACTTAGATGGGCATTTCCTGGCGATGTGGCCCCAGCGTTGACACTTATAACATCGACGTTGAGGAGGTCTGTACAATGCAATGTAATAGCGTCTGTTGAGGGCTGCACGGGAGTGAATATAGCGTGGCAGAGTCCCCTGGCCAGTCCACTCAGCTAATATCAGACCGTTGGAAAGTCGACGAGGGCTTGCAACTTGCTCTGACGCCAGATATTGAGGATTCAAGTGCTTGTTGACGTTGTAGATGACAATAAGCACTTTAGGTGCCCTTGGTGGGGCAGCTCGGAGTTTGATGTTGGCATATTCGTGAGTGAGAAGTTTGTCTATAAATGCTGAATCATTAGGCACAAAGACGTAGTTATCCTCATCGCGGACAAACTTGATCGTTTTCTCATGATTGTTTACACTAGCTTCGAAAAACCAGTTAAACTTGGTCTCTTGATCAGTGTTGTCAGGGAAATCTAACCTGACAGCTTTGGGAGGGTGTGCGCCCACTGTATTGCTTTCAGCAAGCTTTCTCTGGAAGCCTCGTTCTTTTTTCCGAGCCTGTTTACTAAAATATGTTTCAAATCTGCCTTCACCATCATCTACGTCAACACCATCAGCTATACTCATAGCTGACAGGAGTTTCACACTGGCGATGGGCTAAAGGATACCGGTGAATAGAAGGGACAAGGAAGGGATATTCACCTCGCTAGACACAGGCAATGTGGGTGTAGTGGCCTGCGGGTCGCAGTGCGATTTTCAAGGTCATTCACGGGGCCACAGTCGTCTCGAGAGTTACCAATATTGCACCACTCGTTAATTACTCCAAACCCGCAGCACTTAACACAGCTAGCACACGTGTCTGGGAATGACAGACAAATTTTCACTCTGTGGACAAATAAATCAGCACAAACTTAATATGTTTATAGATGAACCTCTGGCTTGTTACAGTTAAAAAGCTGTTTAGCCTGGATCGGTTAAACTCGCCCTTATCTCATATGTAGATAATGGCGACGAGCTAAGGGATACCGGTGAATAGGAAAGTCGAGGAAGGGACATTCACCTCACTGGACACACGCAGTATGGGTGTAAGTGGCATGCGAGTCTTATAGTGCCATTTTCAAGGTCACCCAGCAGGCCAGACATTCCTCACTCATTTTAAGCCTACGTAGGTACTGATGGTAGCACAATGTCCTAAGTCAGTGAAATCCACTCGTGCAAATAGTTACAACAAATCTGCAGCACTTAACACAACCACTAGGATATTTGCTTGTAGCAGGCAGGTAGGCACACAGGAGACTTATTCGTAAGGTGAGTGGAGTGCGGCACAGAGGACTGACACGGGCACTCAAGCATTTATGTGGTCTGGCAAAAACCGCCTCTAGACCATAAGTAAATAGAGGCGAATGGCTGAGTTCCAAATCGAGGAAGGAGGGGAGGGAGGCGAGGTGGAGTGAAGGTGTAGCCTCCTACAGCCACTTCAAATCAAGATGTTTGTGTTTCACTAGGTATATCACTAGTCACAGTTCACACATAAGAGTTCCAGCAGCAATTCAGCTGCGCTCCAACGATATTTGTTGCATGATGAGTTATCAGTCGGGTGAGATAAGCAGTCTCAGTCTTTTCAAGTTTCTTTTTATTTAAAAGCTTAAATACTTTAGATATTCATAAATATCTATTAAATATCACTGTCAGAAACTTTCCTTCACACAAGAAAACTCTTAAATAGAATGTACATGTCAATATGGTCACTACACTTGACAATGATCAGAGGAATATTACCGCTTCCTCAATAGTAACATTACTTGTGTTCAAGCACATATATTGAGAATTAACACTTTCACTGAGTAACTCCCTGGCATAAGGAATATATCACAAAGTTCTAAGCTTGACACTGGTCGTCACATCGTAACCTGAAGATAACAGTATATGATTGTCAGAAGACTTCACAATAAACCACAAGCTGGATCAGGAGTTTCTATAACCCAACCTCTATCCAAGTGAGAATAACGGAGTACTAGGAGGGTAGCTCAGTCAATGCACACTGAGTCAGCAGAGAGAGTGAACTGCCATATACAGTAAATTCCTTCATGACATCAACTCGTCAAAAGGGGGAGAGGGTAGAGCGGTGCAAACTACCCACCAATGGAGATACCTTGTTATAAACCTTAGCCAGGTGTACCTACCTAACACATTACTCAAGATATATATATATATACATCATACCCGGGTATATTCCTAAATCAGATAATATTATAAACTAGTGGAATCTTTAATTTAGCTAATATTAAAGAAACCCAGAGTATAATATTAAGTGGATAATACATATAAATTAATCACATTATGACCTTGGTCATAACAGCCAGCACTTTGCTCTGAGCTCGCCACCACCGATTGGAATGCTCTTCTCCAAGGGGATGTTGACAACCAAGTGAATGCCTTCACTGGACACATCCTTAATCTACAACAAGAGCACATTCCTCACCGGCAATATGTGACGAAGCCTACAGATCAGCCTTGGTTTGGCTTCCGTTGTAGAGAGGCTGCTACTGCTAAGTACAAGGCATGGCGAAGGTATAAGAGACATGGGTGAAGTTCAAAAGGGGGCCATCGCTAATTGGGAGGTGGACACAAAAAGAAAGCTAGCATCAGGTAGGGTAGGCTCCAAAACCTGGTGGTCCCTGGTCAAGGACAGACAAGGTTATTTGCCTGATGAACTCATTCCACATCTAAATCGACAGGATGGGACCACCTCTACTAGTAGTCAAGAGAAAGCGGACCTCTTTGCCGAGCACTTTGCTACCATAATGCAAGTTCCTGATACAGCAGGGGACCCTTCTTGGCTAGCTGCAAGAACTGTGTCAAAACTGTCAGTGGTGACAATATGGCAGGAGGAGGTGTATCTCCTTCTTAAATCGCTTGACCCAGAAAAGATTGTGGGTCCAGACAAGTTGAGCCCAAGATTGCTGAGAGAGAGAGAGAGAGAGAGAGAGAGAGAGAGAGAGAGAGGGAAAAAAAAGTAAGAGCCACGTACGTTGTAAATCTTGCAAACAATGCAGCCAGGAAGCTTAAAGCACTTGGCCGTATCTCGCATCTGCTTGACAGTAGGGGTTGCAAGATTCTGTACGAGAGAGAGAGAGAGAGAGAGAGAGAGAGAGAAGAGAGAGAGAGAGAGAGAGAGAGAGAGAGAGAGAGAGAGAGAGAGAGAGAGAGAGAGAGAGAGAGAGAGAGAGAGAGAGAGAGAGAGAGAGAGATGTTGCCATCCCTACTCATATAAAAATGATGTTCTTCAAGCTATGCATAAACACTAATATCTCTGTACTGTTATGTGCAATGTGCAGACCTCAGTGGCAACATGCAGACCCCCATCAATTTCCCAATGGAAAATGTGGACTTCCTTCTGCTTCAATACAAATGTCAACGTATCATAAGATTTCCCTGCTCACATCTCTGGCTGCTCCCCCGACCCACTAGTGAGTGATCTGACAGAAGGCAGTCACTTTTCAACCCGTCGGCTATGTTGGATCGTCTGACCACAAGGCTGTTTTTA
Source organism: Cherax quadricarinatus (assembly GCF_038502225.1). Taxonomy (NCBI): domain Eukaryota; kingdom Metazoa; phylum Arthropoda; class Malacostraca; order Decapoda; family Parastacidae; genus Cherax; species Cherax quadricarinatus. The sequence goes on from NW_027195571.1 coordinate 160,756, forward strand.
CGACAGTGAAGATCCCAACAGGACGAGATGAGGTGTCCACATGCACAACCTGGCTATGGGAAAGAGGTAATTGGCCAGCCCTTTGCTCTGAGCTCGTCACCACCGATTGGAATGCTCTTCTCCAAGGGGATGTTGGCAACCAAGAGAATGCCTTCACTGGACGCATCTTTAATCTACAGCAAGAACACATCCTCACCGGCAGTATGTGACGAAGCCTAGAGATCTGCCTTGGTTCGGCTTTCGTTGTAGAGAGGCTGCTATTACTAAGTACAAGGCATGGCGAAGGAATAAGAGACATCCTACTTCCTATAACAGGAATTTGCACAGGCAAGCCTGTAGGCATATGGGTGAAGTTCAAAAGTGGGCCATCTCTAAATGGGAGGTGGACAGAAAAAGAAAGCTAGCATCAGGTAGAGTGGGCTCCAAAACCTGGTGGTCCTTGGTCAAGGACAGACAAGGTTATCTGCCTGATGAACTCATTCCACCTCTAAATCGACAGGATGGGACCACCTCTACTAGTAGTCAAGAGAAAGCTGACCTCTTTGCCCAACACTTTGCTACCAAAATGCAAGTTCCTGATCCAGCAAGGGACCCTCCTTGGCTAGCTGCAAGAACTGTGTCAAAACTGTCAGAGGTGACAATAAGGCAGGAAGAGGTGCTTTTCCTTCTTAAATCGCTTGACCAAGAAAAGGCTGTGGGCCCAGACAAGTTGAGCCCAAGATTGCTGAGGAGATGTGCAGACCAGCTAGCAGCACCTCTAACTCGCATCTTTCAGCACTGCCTAGTACAGTGTAAATGGCCTTCTCTGTGGAAAGAGGCAAATGTAGTCCCTGTTCACAAAAAGAAGAGCAGAGCAGAAATCAGCAACTACAGACTAGTGTCACTGCTGTCAATCACTGGCAAGATCCTTGAGACAATAATCTCAAGACAAATGACAGAGTTTTTTGACTACCACTCACTACTTTGTAACCGTCGATATGGCTTAAGGAAAGATTACTCTCCTGCAGATTTGTTATTAAACCTTTCCACTAAGTGTCACCAGTCACTGGATGACTCCAAAGTCAGCTGTGTGGTAGCACTGGATATTGTTGGTGCTTTCGACCAAGTATGTCACCAGGCCTCTCGGCAAAACTGCAAGCACTGGGAATTGCACGCTCTACACTTTGTCTCCTCAGTGATTACCTTCAGGGTAGATCTCTAGGTTTAGTTCTCAATGGGACAGAGTCAGCAAGACATCCTATTGGGTCAAGTGTTCCACAAGGAAGTGTGCTTGGGCCATTGTTATGGAATGTCTACTTCAATGACCTTCAACTCATCCCAGAATCCCATGCATATGCAGACGACTGTACTCTGACATTTACTTATCCAAGAGAGGAAATGCCAGATGCTCTTAGCTACATCAATTAGCTAAGAGCTATATCAGCCTGGGGAAACCGATGGCAGGTAACATTTGCACCTGAGAAAACACAAATGACGGTGGTCTCTAGGCACCATGATGGTAATGCCAGAGCAGTAGTAAGTATGAATGGGAGAGTGTTGGTACCCGGGGAAGAAGTTGATATCCTTGGGGTGAAATTTGACTCCAAACTGACCATGAAGAACCACGTTGTAAATCTTGCAAAAAAGGCAGCCAGGAAGCTTACAGCACTTCGACGTATCTAGCATTTGCTCTACGGCAGAGGTTGCAAGATTCTGTATGAGGCACAAGTATGCTCACACCTTGAGTATGCTTCACTTTCTTGGTT
>NW_027195572.1:0-12500 GCF_038502225.1 Cherax quadricarinatus
TTATTTTATTTATTTTATTATCACACTGGCCGATTCCCACCAAGGCAGGGTGGCCCGAAAAAGAAAAACTTTCACCATCATTCACTCCATCACTGTCTTGCCAGAAGGGTGCTTTACACTACAGTTTTTAAACTGCAACATTAACACCCCTCCTTCAGAGTGCAGGCACTGTACTTCCCATCTCCAGGACTCAAGTCCGGCCTGCCGGTTTCCCTGAACCCCTTCATAAATGTTACTTTGCTCACACTCCAACAGCACGTCATGTATTAAAAACCATTTGTCTCCATTCACTCCTATCAAACACGCTCACGCATGCCTGCTGGAAGTCCAAGCCCCTCGCACACAAAACCTCCTTTACCCCCTCCCTCCAACCTTTCCTAGGCCGACCCCTACCCCGCCTTCTTTCCACTACAGACTGATACACTCTTGAAGTTATTCTGTTTCGCTCCATTCTCTCCACATGTCCGAACCACCTCAACAACCCCTCCTCAGCCCTCTGGACAACAGTTTTGGTAATCCCGCACCTCCTCCTAACTTCCAAACTACGAATTCTCTGCATTATATTCACACCACACATTGCCCTCAGACATGACATCTCCACTGCCTCCAGCCTTCTCCTCGCTGCAACATTCATCACCCATGCTTCACACCCATATAAGAGCGTTGGTAAAACTATACTCTCATACATTCCCCTCTTTGCCTCCAAGGACAAAGTTCTTTGTCTCCACAGACTCCTAAGTGCACCACTCACTCTTTTTCCCTCATCAATTCTATGATTCACCTCATCTTTCATAGACCCATCCGCTGACACGTCCACTCCCAAATATCTGAATACATTCACCTCCTCCATACTCTCTCCCTCCAATCTGATATTCAATCTTTCATCACCTAATCTTTTTGTTATCCTCATAACCTTACTCTTTCCTGTATTCACCTTTAATTTTCTTCTTTTGCACACCCTACCAAATTCATCCACCAATCTCTGCAACTTCTCTTCAGAATCTCCCAAGAGCACAGTGTCATCAGCAAAGAGCAGCTGTGACAACTCCCACTTTGTGTGTGATTCTTTATCTTTTAACTCCACGCCTCTTGTCAAGACCCTCGCATTTACTTCTCTTACAACCCCATCTATAAATATATTAAACAACCACGGTGACATCACACATCCTTGTCTAAGGCCTACTTTTACTGGGAAATAATTTCCCTCTTTCCTACATACTCTAACTTGAGCCTCACTATCCTCGTAAAAACTCTTCACTGCTTTCAGTAACCTACCTCCTACACCATACACTTGCAACATCTGCCACATTGCCCCCCTATCCACCCTGTCATACGCCTTTTCCAAATCCATAAATGCCACAAAGACCTCTTTAGCCTTATCTAAATACTGTTCACTTATATGTTTCACTGTAAACACCTGGTCCACACACCCCCTACCTTTCCTAAAGCCTCCTTGTTCATCTGCTATCCTATTCTCCGTCTTACTCTTAATTCTTTCAATAATAATTCTACCATACACTTTACCAGGTATACTCAGCAGACTTATCCCCCTATAATTTTTGCACTCTCTTTTATCCCCTTTGCCTTTATACAAAGGAACTATGCATGCTCTCTGCCAATCCCTAGGTACCTTACCCTCTTCCATACATTTATTAAATAATTGCACCAACCACTCCAAAACTATATCCCCACCTGCTTTTAACATTTCTATCTTTATCCCATCAATCCCGGCTGCCTTACCCCCTTTCATTTTACCTACTGCCTCACGAACTTCCCCCACACTCACAACTGGCTCTTCCTCACTCCTACAAGATGTTATTCCTCCTTGTCCTATACACGCAATCACAGCTTCCCTATCTTCATCAACATTTAACAATTCCTCAAAATATTCCCTCCATCTTCCCAATACCTCTAACTCTCCATTTAATAACTCTCCTCTCCTATTTTTAACTGACAAATCCATTTGTTCTCTAGGCTTTCTTAACTTGTTAATCTCACTCCAAAACTTTTTCTTATTTTCAACAAAATTTGTTGATAACATCTCACCCACTCTCTCATTTGCTCTCTTTTTACATTGCTTCACCACTCTCTTAACCTCTCTCTTTTTCTCCATATACTCTTCCCTCCTTGCATCACTTCTACTTTGTAAAAACTTCTCATATGCTAACTTTTTCTCCCTTACTACTCTTTTTACATCATCATTCCACCAATCGCTCCTCTTCCCTCCCGCACCCACTTTCCTGTAACCACAAACTTCTGCTGAACACTCTAACACTACATTTTTAAACCTTCCCCATACCTCTTCGACCCCATTGCCTATGCTCTCATTAGCCCATCTATCCTCCAATAGCTGTTTATATCTTACCCTAACTGCCTCCTCTTTTAGTTTATAAACCTTCACCTCTCTCTTCCCTGATGCTTCTATTCTCCTTGTATCCCATCTACCTTTTACTCTCAGTGTAGCTACAATTAGAAAGTGATCTGATATATCTGTGGCCCCTCTATAAACATGTACATCCTGAAGTCTACTCAACAGTCTTTTATCTACTAATACATAATCCAACAAACTACTGTCATTTCGCCCTACATCATACCTTGTATACTTATTTATCCTCTTTTTCTTAAAATATGTATTACCTATAACTAAACCCCTTTCCATACAAAGTTCAATCAAAGGGCTCCCATTATCATTTACACCTGGCACCCCAAACTTACCTACCACACCCTCTCTAAAAGTTTCTCCCACTTTATCATACAGGTCCCCTACCACAATTACTCTCTCACTTGGTTCAAAGGCTCCTATACATTCACTTAACAACTCCAAAAATCTCTCTCTCTCCTCTGCATTCCTCTCTTCTCCAGGTGCATACACGCTTATTATGACCCACTTCTCGCATCCAACCTTTACTTTAATCCACATAATTCTTGAATTTACACATTCATATTCTCTTTTCTCCTTCCATAACTGATCATTTAACATTACTGCTACCCCTTCCTTTGCTCTAACTCTCTCAGATACTCCAGATTTAATCCCATTTATTTCCCCCCACTGAAACTCTCCTACCCCCTTCAGCTTTGTTTCGCTTAGGGCCAGGATATCCAACTTCTTTTCATTCATAACATCAGCAATCATCTGTTTCTTGTCATCCGCACTACATCCACGCACATTTAAGCATCCCAGTTTTATAAAGTTTTTCTTCTTCTCTTTTTCAGTAAGTGTCTACAGGAGAAGGGGTTACTAGCCCATTGCTCCCGGCATTTTAGTCGCCTCATACGACACGCATGGCTTACGGAGGAAAGATTCTTTTCCACTTCCTCATGGACAATAGAAGAAATACAGAAGAACAAGAGCTATTTAGAAAAAGGAGAAAAACCTAGATGTATGTATATATATATGCATGTGCGTGTCTGTCAAGTGTGACCAAAGTGTAAGTAGGAGTAGCAAGATATCCCTGTTATCTAGCGTGTTTATGAGACAGAAAAAGAAACCAGCAATCCTACCATCATGCAAAACAGTTACAGGTTTCTGTTTCACAGTCATCTGGCAGGACGGTAGTACTTCCCTGGGTGGTTCCTGTCTACCAACCTACTACCTATAAATATATAATTATATATATATATATATATATATATATATATATATATATATATATATATATATATATATATATATATATATATATATATATATATATATATATATATTATAGTATCTCTGAGACATTAGCATTCCCTGTCACCTGAGACTGTGCTCAGCTTATGCTCATCTCACTTCTCAAGTGTTATAATCTTACTTGTACTGAAGTTGAATTCCAACAGCCACTTGTTTCACCAATCCTAGTTTGTTTAGGTCTGGTTGTAACTTTTCCTTGTCTTCTATGGTTTTTATTCTAATCGTCAATTTCACATCAGTTAACACTAATGTATCGACTGTTGTGCCTTCTGGCATGTGTGTGTGTGTACTAACCTATTTATGGGTGCAGGGGTAGAGTCACAGCTCCTGGCCCTGAGTCACATCTCGTGGTCCCGAGTCACATCTCCTGGCCCCTGTGTGTGTGAGGGGGAGATTGCGCATATGTAGTTCAATATGCAGTACAAGAAACAAGTTTCATATATATTTCTGTTTAGTTACATCTTCAGAGGAATGTAATGGACATATATCAGTGTAGCAACTGGAAGACTCCGTGCGAACACAGGGATCGCTGGCTTATACATAATATCTATAACCCAGCGCACATAGACCAGCTAACACGGACCACCGATAACAGGCCAGAAAACACAGACCAACTAACACGGACCAGTGAACATAGACCAGCAAACATGAACTAATGAAAACAGGCAAGCGAACACGGGCCAGTGACCGCGGGCCAGTGACCGCGGGCCAGTGACCGCGGGCCAGTGACCACAGGCCCACGGGGCAGTGACCACGGGCCAGTGACCGCGGGCCAGTGACCACGGGCCAGTGAATCCAGTGAATACAGGTCAACGAACGCGGTCCAACGCAGGAAGAAGCGGCTTGTTGCTTATTGTGTCTTTGCCTCTGGTCAGTCATCTTACACTAAAACCGAGCAACTAACTCCCTTGCAACAATAGCTTGAGAACTGAAATAAAATTATACGAGGCGACGAATGCTATTAATTACGAAGTTTAATTAGTGTAAACTGAAGCCGTCAGCGTTTATTTACGTAAAGTTATCGTGTCTGGATATGCTGATAAACTATCGAAATCTCATTTAAAAAAAATGAAAAAAAATCAGATACAATTAAAAAAAAAAAATCAAGAGAGGAAAAAGGTGCTGTAAATTCACATATCTATAATTTCGACATTTTAAACTAACACAACATTGTTAATGAAGTGAAACATATCGACTCCAGAGAGTGACACGTTCTGACACCCTTCACAAAGTCATTCATTACATCATTCTGCAGCGACACATCTCAACGCAGTTGGCAAAGTTTTACATTTCAGCGTTAAGTAAGACACATGTGTAACAGTTAGGTATCTTCATTCCGAAACGTTTCGCCTACACAGTAGGCTTCTTCAGTCAAGTACGGAAATGTTAGCGGGAGCAGAAGAGATGTGAAGACGATGCAAACAGTCCACCCTTAAAGACGTAGTTTTGAGGTGGTCAGTCTCTCAGAGGGACTGCCCCTCAAGGAAGGTTCCTTGATGTTGGTGAGGGGCTCTTGATTTAGGGAATTGGATCTGTGCTCCAGTTCCCTAAATTAAGCCTGAATGCCTTCCACATCCCCCCCCCAGGCGCTGTATAATCCTCCGGGTTTAGCGCTTCCCCCTTGATTGTAATAATAATAATAATCAGAGGGACTGACCACCTGACCACCACTGCTCGTGTTAACATTTCCGTACTCGACTGAAGAAGCCTACAGTGTAAGCAAAACGTTTCGGAATAAAGATACCTAACTGTTGCACATGTGTCTTATCAACTTGACAAATTTCAACACTGTTTACACTGTGACATGGTGGTGGTGGTGGTGGTGGTGGTGGTGGTGGTGGTGGTGGTGGTGGTGGTGGTGGTGGTGGTGGTGGTGGTGGTGGTGGTGGTGGTGGTGGTGGTGGTGGTGGTGGTGGTGGTGGTGGTGGTGGTGGTGGTGGTGGTGGTGGTGGTGATGGTGGTGGTGGTGGTGGTGGTGGTGGTGGTGGTGGTGGTGGTGGTGGTGGTGGTGGTGGTGGTGGTGGTGGTGGTGGTGGTGGTGGTGGTGGTGGTGGTGGTGGTGGTGGTGGTGGTGGTGGTGGTGGTGGTGGTGGTGGTGGTGGTGGTGGTGGTGGTGGTGGTGGTGGTGGTGGTGGTGGTGGTGGTGGTGGTGGTGGTGGTGGTGGTGGTGGTGGTGGTGGTGGTGGTGGTGGTGGTGTGGTGGTGGTGGTGGTGGTGGTGGTGGTGGTGGTGGTGGTGGTGGTGGTGGTGGTGGTGGTGGTGGTGGTGGTGGTGGTGGTGGTGGTGGTGGTGGTGGTGGTGGTGGTGGTGGTGGTGGTGGATGGTGGTGGTGGTGGTGGTGGTGGTGGTGGTGGTGGTGGTGGTGGTGGTGGTGGTGGTGGTGGTGGTGGTGGTGGTGGTGGTGGTGGTGGGTGGTGGTGGTGGTGGTGGTGGTGGTGGTGGTGGTGGTGGTGGTGGTGGTGGTGGTGGTGGTGGTGGTGGTGGTGGTGGTGGTGGTGGTGGTGGTGGTGGTGGTGGTGGTGGTGGTGGTGTGGTGGTGGTGGTGGTGGTGGTGGTGGTGGTGGTGGTGGTGGTGGTGGTGGTGGTGGTGGTGGTGGTGGTGGTGGTGGTGGTGGTGGTGGTGGTGGTGGTGGTGGTGGTGGTGGTGGTGGTGGTGGTGGTGGTGGTGGTGGTGGTGGTGGTGGTGGTGGTGGTGGTGGTGGTGGTGGTGGTGGTGGTGGTGGTGGTGGTGGTGGTGGTGGTGGTGGTGGTGGTGGTGGTGGTGGTGGTGGTGGTGGTGGTGGTGGTGGTGGTGGTGGTGGTGGTGGTGGTGGTGGTGGTGGTGGTGGTGGTGGTGGTGGTGGTGGTGGTGGTGGTGGTGGTGGTGGTGGTGGTGGTGGTGGTGGTGGTGGTGGTGGTGGTGGTGGTGGTGGTGGTGGTGGTGGTGGTGGTGGTGGTGGTGGTGGTGGTGGTGGTGGTGGTGGTGGTGGTGGTGGTGGTGGTGGTGGTGGTGGTGGTGGTGGTGGTGGTGGTGGTGGTGGTGGTGGTTGTTGCAACCCCTGAATGGGTTACAATGATTATTATGTATATATGTAATGTATATTACCTTTTCATTTAATTTTATATTGCTTATATTTGCGATAATAGCTAAATCGTAAATGTATGACTTTATATTATTATTTGACTGTTATATTGTTATTTAGCTTATGTTGTTAGGATGTATATAAAATGTGCTCAGTTAGGCTTGATTGTCAAACTACTGTAATTATCGCTTGTCGCTCGTTATACTGCCGGCTTCTGAGCTGCAGTTGTCCACGTAGCTATCACGTGATCGAGGGGGGGGTGTCCTCACCTCTCGTGAAGTAGACTCGCTTGCTGGTTGGACATTGTCTGTCAGTCTGCTAGAGACTCGCTTCAGTCTGTCTGCTGGAGACTCGCTTGCTGGTTGGACAGATTGTCTGTCTCATTATTCTTGTTAGTTCTGTAGAACTTTGTTCACAGAACATTGTAAAGACTTAGTGATTTTCGACGTTGTACTGAGGTTGTGTGTCACATAGACACTCTGAACATCTCAGGTCCTTAGCTATAGCTTCTGACCTAATTTTGTACTGGTTCCTGTGTATTGTCACAGTCACAGTTTTACCTATGCTGAACGTAGATTCAGTATTATGGGAGTTTTGTAACTTTTGTGGAGGATCTGCAGATGGTCCCTACTTAGTGTCGTTATATTATTTCCCAGTTCCTGATTCTGTGTCGCAGTCGCTTGATATTGCATTGCTATTGGGCTTAGCATTCTTTGTTGTTCAAGCAGACTGTTCGGGTTGCCAGTCGGTCAAGAAGTTAGTTTATTTGAGGACTTTGTCAGTCACTTGTTTAAGTCTTATTCGAGTCTTGAGACATAGCTAACTACTTAAGAGCACTTACACGCATACACACACTTGTACATATTTGTAATATCTTATTAAATGTTAATGTACCTGACGGTACTTAAGAATTATAAATGTGATATGTGCTTTCAGCACAATAATATTGAACTCGAGAGATTGATTTTATTTTGATTGCTGTAATTAATTTAATTTGATAATATACCTCTAGACAACTTACTACTTAATAAATTTATTAAATTTTAATTTCTCTAGTTAGTAGCCTACCAGTTGTAATCCTAAAGCACTATTGAACCATACTGAATTTTAATGGATAATTGGACAAGGATACTGACTACTTGTTACGAAAACCCAGTAACAGGCTGGATGCTAGAAGGGCAGTCCTTTCTAGTATTCACTGGAGATCTCTAAGCTTTTAGAATCGCGTTTTTTGTAACAAATGGGGGCCTGTCCGGGATGCTCTTGATCCAAGGTGTTGGAGAAATTGTCCTGTTTGACATACTAGTAACTTCTATGATCAAACACTTTGAGTACTTTCCTAATCTGAAGACTTTGAGTTTAGTCTTGTACAACATACCAGGTGGATGTATGTACCTGACTGAGTCTCTTGATCCAAGGAGATGGAAATACTGTTTATGAGTTCTAGCTCTAAGACAACCAACACTAAAATTCCTATTAGGATTATAGTTTCCCATAATCACTCTCTCGTAGTACAATTATTTTCGTGATGTATGCCAAAGTGAAACAGTTAATTGATACTCTGACTTTGTCTGAGTTAAGTACATTAAAACTTCAGACGTGTTGGCAAGTAGCCAAGTATCTCGGTGTGACGTATAACAGGAATTACACCGCAGAAACTGTCAGAGCATTAATTAAAGATATATTGTTTCCTGCTCATACAGAGATGTCTGATTATGATTCAGATTCAGAAAGCCTAGTGTCACAATTAGGAAGTATGACTCTATTTGATGTTGAGAAAGAGCAACTAGAGCAGAAGTGAGCCTAGTGTCTGAGCCTAGTGTAGCTCAGTTCTCGCTCGCTCCTTCCTTCACTGACACTATAGTACAGAGTATAGCTGGTAGTATGACACAGCCTAATACTAGTACAGTGTATACTACACCTGTATTTACTTATCCTAGACCAGATCTAGACACTCTAGAGACGGCTGGACCAAGTGTCCGACCTAAGGACCGTCCAGACCATGTTAATTTCCCTACTCCTCCATTACCCACTGGTCCTATCTCTCAGGAACAGTTTGAGAGGTTTGAACGCCTCATTATGTTGCAGACTGCACAAATAGAGGCACAGAGGAGATTGAACGAAGAAGATTTCCAAAGAGAAAATGTTCGTCTGTTAAGACAACAGACTGATAGATCACAGGACACATTTAATGTGCAGAAAGCTGCATCCATGGTTCCTAAGTTTTTTGAAAGTGACTTAGACACATATTTTGATGTGTTTGAGAACCAGGCTCGTGCTATGAACTGGCCACGTAAGCACTGGGCAACATTGCTTCATACTGCTTTGACGGGAAGAGCTCAAACTTGTACGGCTGCTTTACCATTTGCTAAGTACATTAGTTATGACGCTGTCAAACAAACTATTCTAGAGACATATAACTTGTTACCTGTAAGTTATCAAAGAGCATTTCGTACGTTACAACGACGACAAGATCAAACTTGTGTAGAGTTTGCTCGTGAGAAAAAAGTTGCATTTGAGAGATGGTCTAGAGCTGCTAAGTGTAACAACTACGACAGCCTTGTTCAGTTGTTACTACACGAAGAGTTTAACAACTGTATGTCTGCTGACATACAAGAATATCTGATCGATCATACTACCTCAGATATTCTGGAAACTGCAGCATTAGCAGACAATTACGAGATTTCTCACAAACTTGTACGTACTAAAACACTCAGAAACAAGGTAACTAAAAATTGTCCTAGAAGTTGGCAACCTAAATCAGCTGCTCATTGCCGGCCTGATGTACCTGCTACTGTAACTTCTCGTACCTTTACCAGGAAAACTCACAATCCTGAATCTGTCTCTGTGGCTAGACAGAAATCTGGTATCGAGAAGAAGAAAGTTAAATGTACCTATTGTAACAGAAAAGGACATACTAGAGAGTATTGCTATAAGTTAGAAAGAGATACGAGAAACAGTCGTGCGGCTGGCGCCCCCACTCAAGTCGTATCCTCTTCCGAGCAACAAAGGCACCAAAATCCTAGCAATTCCTCTGATCCTACTGTTTTAGATAATGTTACTCAGGATAGATGACTAGCGTCAGAAAGTGTATCTGACGAAAAGATTCGTTCAGCGATGAGTCCTTACTTTTCGAGAGATAAAGTAGGATTTGACGAATCACATCTAACTGAGATAATTTCTTTCAGAGACACTGGCAGTTATCTCACGTTATTAAGAGAAGATGTACTGCCCATAACTGACGATACCTATTGCAAGATAGATGTATTGTTAGAAGCCTATGGAGGGGCTGTTATAAAAGTGCCTCTGCACAAAGTTTATATTGAAACAAGCTATTATACTGGTTATATTTCAGTGGGTATATCCAGTGGTGTATTTCCCATCAGGTCAGTGGACTTGTTGATAGGGAACGATATCCTTCATGCTGGTATATGTAAAGAACCACTTGTGATTGATAATAACACTGATGATAATTATGCCATTGAAGCTTGTAGAGAGAAACCTATTTTATTTCCTCTCAGCGCAATTACTAGAGCTATGTCAAAGATTCAACAACCATCCTTGTCTCCTGTTGAGTTAGTGGATGACAATGATTTGGGGTTGAATATGTTGTTTAGTGACGCTCTGCGCCCAGGATCATTAACACTGACTCCCCCCGGTCATCAACCTAGTCAGGACACAACTGACGTTAAATTTCTAACTCATGATGATTTAATCAAGGATCAGTTTGTTGATCAGTCACTGGAAAGACTGAGAGATATAGCAGTTACTGAGAGTGAAGCAAAGGATCTCGATAATTGTTACTATTATAGTAACGGTGTACTGATGGAGAAAAATACATGTAAGTTGTCAGCTGATAGTGTTTCCACCACAGTCAAGCATCTAGTTGTGTTACCAGTTACATTTCGTGAACAAGCCATTGATTTTGCTCACAATAGTCCCATAGGAGGACATTTGGGTGTCAAGAAGACACTCGGTAAACTGGCAAAACATTTTACTTGGCCAAAGATGAAGGAAACAGTAGCTGATCATGTGCGACGTTGCCACGTGTGTCAAGTGACAGGCAAGCCAGCACACACACCTCCACCTACACCTCTCACTATGAGCTCTAGTAGCAAAGTTCAGTTCACCTGGACTAGAGATTGTTCAGACTCGTTCAAAAGGTTGAAGCGCTTGCTTTCCTCTGCTCCTGTGTTGAAGAGTCCTAATTTCAATCTTCCCTTCTTTTTACATATAGATGCGAGTGGTTATGCAGTGGGTGCTGTGCTGCTCCAACAGTCAACATCCACTGATATTCTCCATCCTATATGTTACTATTCATCTAAGCTTAAACGACACCAGAAAAATTATGCCACTATTGAGAAAGAGGCTCTAGCTCTTGTGGTGTCCTTGGAACATTTTGACGTGTATTTGGGCACTTCCCCATTTAAAATTAACGTTTTTTCTGACCACAATCCACTCACTTATATAAATACTATGAAAAGTAAAAATGCTAGGATCATGAGGTGGGCCCTCAGAATCCAACCTTATTCTATTAGTATAAAACACATAAGTGGTCATTGTAATGTAATTGCTGACGCTCTGTCTCGTCCTTAATAATTATCAGTTACATTAAATTAACGTAATTTTATGCCCAAATACCTTTTGTTACTTGCTATGTCAAATTCAGTAAAGTAACTTAATCCCTCCAGCCCATATTAACTATATATACTCATGTCATGTCTAATTATTATATTTATATATTCACAGTAATGTTGTGTGAGGAGGAGACAAGCTGAGTGTTGAGTGAGTAGTGTGGTGCGGGTGATGTACTGCGTGACGCAACACTGTCCTGTCGCAGACCCCCCCCCCCTCACTACACACCTTAAGCTGTTTCATACTCAGATGTTCATACTGCCTCGCATTCCACAACCACTACTTAAGAGTGGAATGCAGTCTCCTCTACTATGATCGAGCCTCAACGTGCCCTCCTTGTCAGCGCTATCCTGTCTCTACACTGATGTACATAACCACGAGTATGAAGAGATACGATACTGTGTACTGCCCTAGAACTAGGGGCATATCCTAGTGACGGACGCTGTGAAATTGTAGAGGTGCTTGGCACAAGAGAGAGACTCAGTAATATTTTTATATTGATAATAATATTGATATGAGTAACCAGAAATAATGTGATAGACATTCATGCAACTCCTAGTGCGACCCTCTGTCGTGTTGGGGGGGGGTGTTGCAACCCCTGAATGGGTTACAATGATTATTATGTATATATGTAATGTATATTACCATTTCATTTAATTTTATATTGCTTATATTTGCGATAATAGCTAAATCGTAAATGTATGACTTTATATTATTATTTGACTGTTATATTGTTATTTAGCTTATGTTGTTAGGATGTATATAAAATGTGCTCAGTTAGGCTTGATTGTCAAACTACTGTAATTATCGCTTGTCGCTCGTTATACTGCCGGCTTCTGAGCTGCAGTTGTCCACGTAGCTATCACGTGATCGAGGGGGGGGGGTGTCCTCACCTCTCGTGAAGATTGTCTGTCTCAGTCTGCTGGAGACTCGCTGGTTGGACAGATTGTGTGTCTCATTATTCTTGTTAGTTCTGTAGAACTTTGTTCACAGAACATTGTATAGACTTAGTGATTTTCGACGTTGTACTGAGGTTGTGTGTCACATAGACACTCTGAACATCTCAGGTCCTTAGCTATAGCTTCTGACCTAATTTTGTACTGGTTCCTGTGTATTGTCACAGTCACAGT
>NW_027195572.1:17500-40000 GCF_038502225.1 Cherax quadricarinatus
AAACTGGTCAATTAGCAAGAACTCATTTAAAATTAAGTCCTTTCTAAAATTTTCTCTTATACGTTTAAAGATATATTTTTGTCATTAATGTTGATGTAAGGTTAGGTAAGTTTTCTAAGATTCTTTTGGTGCAAAATTAATTTTTTTTACATCAACATTAATGAAAAATATATATCTTTAAACGTATAAGAGAAAATTTTAGAAAGGACTTAATTTTAAATGAGTTCTTGCTAATTGACCAGTTTTACCTATTCGGCACGACATATATATATATATATATATATATATATATATATATATATATATATATATATATATATATATATATATATATATATATATATGTCGTGCCGAATATGTAAAACTGGTCAATTAGTAAGAACTCATTTAAAATTAAGTCCTTTCTAAAATTTTATCTTATACGTTTAAAGATATATTTTTTCATTAATGATAATGTAAAGATTTATAATTTTGCACCAAAAGAATCTTAGAAAACTTACCTAACCTTATTATAACAAGAACAACTTATTTTCGCCTAACCCAACTAAATATATTTAAGATACGTTTACAATAATTTAATACTAAACAAATAGAGTGGAATATATTTTTTTCGTCAGGTTCTGAATGATTTTGGCGAAATTATTGCATACACAAATTTTAGCTTGTCTTATATGGCAAGATGAGCGTTGCTATTTAAGCCAAAATCGCAAGTTCTGCCTATTCGGCACGACATATATATATATATATATATATATATATATATATATATATATATATATATATATATATATATATATATATATATATATATATATATTTATATATATATATATATATATATATATATATATATATATATATATATATATATATATATATATATATAGTTGTACTATAAAAACAATTAAAATTGGCGTGTCGATTATTAATTATCCCAACAAAGAGAAAAATTTATTGTTTTTTAGAATATTTGGTCCGATCGGCTTCAAACTTTTCATGCTAGTAACTAGAAAGGAAGGTTCTTGCTCCTTCAACAGTTCCTGGGGCGACCATTACCCCTCCTTCTACCCTCCTCCTCCCAGAGAATTTATTATTGTTATTATTATTATTATTATTATTATTATTATTATTATTATTATTATTATTATTATTTATATTTATATAGCCACATATCAGTTATAAGAAAAGTATTTTTATAAATACCTCTATTTAATTTACAGTATTTACAGGAAAATCATTAATAACTGATTCTGATCTCTTTACCATCCAGGCAATAAGTCAATGAAGCATTCAACTATTAAGTTACTCTCATATTTTTTTATTATAGTTATTAAAGATTCGCAGGTATTCTCCCGGCCCGGGCCTTTTCCAAGTGGTGGCCCGGCCTTGGCTCCCTCTCTAGGGAGTGTCTGAGACCTAAGTCTCCCATGGGAGGAGGCACAAGTACCTCCTCATCTTAGGGACCAACTGTCCCCAGGCCTAGCTTCTCGTAGGGAGAAGCTAGGCCTCTCTGGTCTGCCATCTCCGCCCAAAGGGGGATAATGGGAATGACAGTCTTGTGAGCTGAAAGCTCACAAGACTGTTACAGCAAGAAAGTCGTCCCTCAGTGTTTTATGTAAAAAATCTATTTCAGATCATCAGCTTGAATCACCTGAGTCTGTATCGCATGATAGTTTTTTGTTTGCCGAGGGATGCACTAGGCATAATAAAACAAAAGCCAAGGGTTTGTTTTGTTCTTTTTTCAGCAGTTGACGAAACCAGTTATTTTCACATGTAGAAAACTATGCCACAGAACAGGTGAGACTCGAACCCATGGCAGGAAAATCATAAAACTCGCAGGTTCCACCCATTATATGATTTGTTTACAATCGTGTTATTACTGTTTCGTGAGTCTTGAAAACTCTGTGTCAACTTTTCAGCACAAGCTTAAGTTGTTTCAAGCTATAACTCTAGCTAGGAGAACTAGGCTAATATCATACATAAAAATATGCTTAATGAGCACAGTGTAACTCGCTAAGCTGAAAACAACGTAAGTACGATTAGGATTCTTCATTATATAATTAGGATTCTTCATTACATAATTAGGATTCTTCATTACATAATTAGGATTCTTCATTACATAATTTCTTACAAATTCTTGCCTCAAATTCAGACTCCATAGTTGTATGAAAACCCGCTGATTATGTATACTTGTTTATCTCCGCTCTCATCTACGAGCAAGCAGATGAATCTGAACAAGTCAAAGATTCAGACACTACAATAACAACACACTAACCATGGAACAGGTGGGGGTTTGAACCCATGGGGAGTGAGTCGTACAACTTACTACATCTCATTCTCCTCCCTGACGCTGAGTCACCTTGACACGTGTGTGTGTGTGTGTGTGTGTGTGTGTGTGTGTGTGTGTGTGTGTGTGTGTGTGTGTGTGTGTGTGTGTGTGTGTGTGTGTGTGTGTCTGTGTGGTGTGGCCTGAGCAGTTTCAGCCTAGAAGTGGAGCCTCTTTTCTGGGAGGAGTGCCACTCTCCGTAACAGGTGCTTACCTAAGAACCCAGCATCATTTTCAACGTAAATGGTAATGGTATTTTCACTTTCGTCTAAATCTGATGACACTTGTGCCCAATGACAAGGAAGCATAAAGGCTGTACATATATGGTCTAGAAAACGGTTTTCTTCTCTGCATAAGTTCATTCAGGTATAGGTACGCATAAATACAGTCACATAAATAATCATACATAACAGCATATGTGTAGATTACCCAGGATAACCCAAAGAAAGTCAGACAAAGTTATTTATTTCCACTGGGATCCTTGTCATTCTTACTATTTAAACCTTAAAAGCTAAAACAGCTGAAGTAAGCCAGTTTGAAAAGCATTAACAATAAAAGGAGATATACCAGGAATAAGGTAAACTGAGCTATTTACATTAACATTAAAGAGACCATTAGATCACAGTAAAAGTTCATTATTTTCAATCTATATAAAACAAATCTTGTGTTAAAATCGAACATAAAATTACTTGCAATACCATCAATAAAATTTATATATAATTGATATATAAAGCACATAAAACAAATTAAAAATATTTTGTCTTTAAGGACACAAACTGTGCTACCAATTATTTTAGCATTGTGTGAACTCTTCACCTGCTGGTCCATCTGAGAGTGACGGCCTTGCCCGTGGGCGTGGGTGTGCGGGTGACGGTGATGTGGGTGGTGGGTGGGGCAGGCAGCCAGCTGGTGGAGGCTTGAACGTGCACGTGGGTAGAGCCGCCCCTCCCCTCCAGCTGATATGTAAACAGAGAATTCACCTTACGTCAGTGTAGTGGCGAGCATTTTAGGAGTAGCAGTGGGGGAGGAGTCACATATAAATTATACTCCATAATGAACGTATAAATAATTTTAAAGCAAACTTTATACATACTAATGTATATATATATATATATATATATATATATATATATATATATATATATATATATATATATATATATATATATATATATATATATATATATATATTTTTTTTTTTTTTTTTTTATTTTATTATCACACTGGCCGATTCCCACCAGGGCAGGGTGGCCCGAAAAAGAAAAACTTTCACCATCATTCACTCCGTCACTGTCTTGCCAGAAGGGTGCTTTACACTACAGTTTTTAAACTGCAACATTAACACCCCTCCTTCAGAGTGCAGGCACTGTACTTCCTATCTCCAGGACTCAAGTCCGGCCTGCCGGTTTCCCTGAACCCCTTCATAAATGTTACTTTGCTCACACTCGAACAGCACGTCAAGTATTAAAAACCATTTGTCTCCATTCACTCCTATCAAACACGCTCACGCATGCCTGCTGGAAGTCCAAGCCCCCTCGCACACAAAACCTCCTTTACCCCCTCCCTCCAACCTTTCCTAGGCCGACCCCTACCCCGCCTTCCTTCCACTACAGACTGATACACTCTTGAAGTCATTCTGTTTCGCTCCATTCTCTCTACATGTCCGAACCACCTCAACAACCCTTCCTCAGCCCTCTGGACTACAGTTTTGGTAATCCCGCACCTCCTCCTAACCTCCAAACTACGAATTATATATATATATATATATATATATATATATATATATATATATATATATATATATATATATATATGTATATATATATATATATATATATATATATATATATATATATATATATATATATATATATATATATATATATATATAAATGTATATATTCAATTGTTTCACTCAACTTTGATAATACCGAGAGCAAGTCGATAGCTGAGGGGATAAATGTGTACGTCGTAAGTATCGTAATGCTCATTGAACCGGAGACTCTGAGAGGAGTCTGACGCATTCGAGTAACGTAACCTTTTCAGTAGAATACGAGTTTATTGTTACTGTTATTATTATTGTAATAAAATAATAATAATAATATTAATAATAATAATAATAACAATAATAATAATAATATTATTATTATTATTATTATTATTATTATTATTATTATTATTATTATTATTATTATTATTATTATTATTATTATTATTATTATGTAAAAGGCTAAACCCTCGTGAGTCATTCAACTCAGGTTTTGGGAGAGACCAGCTTTCATTTGATAATCTTAAGTCAACAGACTAGATACAAAGGAAGTCCTGCCCCCACTGGCATGCAAATTAGAATGATGGTCCATATCAATCAAGCTCCTGATCTCTGCGTGGGTTTTCCAGCCGGTGGCGCCCACATTAACAGCCAAATCCAGAAGAGATGTGAGGTAACAAAAGAATAAGAATCTAATATAAACCGTCAGTCGCCTTGATTGAGAATTCCTTTAAGGGATTCTTTATTTTTAACCACGGAGAGACACGGATGAATTTTACATCATGCAGGGATCAGTCTATTCATCGGCTGCGGGGAAGTGGTGATGGGTAAGGAAGTGGTGATGGGTAAGGAAGTGGTGATGGGTAAGGAAGTGGTGATGGGTAAGGAAGTGGTGATGGGCAGAGTAGATAGTGACGGTTCCAAGGGAGGTTAATTGCGGTCTAAAACCTCCCTAAAATTCCAGCAGCCCCCTCAGAAAAAAATAATATTTGTAAGGCTGCTTCAAAACAAATTCCCGGACTCCCCTTTCAAAAAGGTTGTCATTTTATCCCCTCCTACTCAAAACTTATGGAGCCGCCCGTAAGGGGGGGATCAAGGAAGGGGTTATGAGTAGCAAGGATATGGCGAGTGAGCCTGTACACACCCCTACACAAATCATGATAATTTATTGCGCTCTTGTGAGGTACCTACGCAGGATGCATAATTTTGTGTGAATACCCTACTGTGTCGACGTGTATTTACGAGTACCTCGGAGACATTCCCTCCTCTCCCCCCCAATATAAAATCAGCTAATTTATGGCATTTCTCATTATCTTATATATATTCTGTGTTACGTAATATTTCAAGCTCTTTTCACAGAGATTTTTTTTTTTATTTTGAAAAGGAGGTAAGGTTTTGACCTTTGGCACTGAAGCAACAAGGTAATGTTTCTCAGAAAGTAAAACTTAATAAACCTTTATTTGAATTTATGTAACGAAGAAATTGTGTTTTAAATCCATCTACTTATATAATGTACTATTACTGCTACTTCTACTACAACAAAAACTGCTACAACTACTACTACTACGAGTATTATTATTATTATTATTGTTATTATTATTATTATTATTATTATTATTATTATAATTATTATTATTATTATTATTATTATTATTATTACTATTATTATTATTATTATAAGGAAGTGTAAAACCCGCAAAGGTTATGTAGTGCCTGGGAAATCTGAAGTTATAGTGCATGATCCCAGGAAGAAGGAAACAGCTCATATTCCTTACATCAAGAGTCTTTAACCGGTATCAAAGTTCCCCTCCTGAAGAGACTCTACAAAGTTTCGACACTATGTATTTCTTCCTTACCTGCAACACATAGAGCCCTGGAGCCGCTGTCCTCTGTTTGTACTGATGGGTATCGTGACCTTCGTACTCTTTTAATAACATTTCTCTTTCCTGTGTTTCATCTTCCTTTTTTTTTCCTGTCTTACGTGAACCGCTGGCACCTCCTATGTCAACTCTCACTCTTCTGGAGCCATTTGTTTTCTTCGTCTTGCCTCTGCTATTTTTATGTTTTCTTCCCATGTTCGTTTTACTTATACTTCTAGATACAGGTTCTGAATAGCCTAAGAGTGGAACTGTTTTGTTGCTCAATGGACTCGAAGTCTCGGAAGCAGCGTCGTGAAGTTCACTAAACCAGTTTCTCACGCTAGAGTGAAGGCTTCCATCATTTTGCTCACTGGGGCTTTGAGTCCTGTTTGGATCCTCTGTGGCATTAAAAATTGATGAATCGAGTTTTACGGCAGTGTCGTAAGAGGTTGTAATGGAGGCTGAAGACATAAGAGTATGAGGACGCAGAGAGAGTCTCCAGAAGAGAGGAGAATCGCAGGGAGTGATGGTGATAGTGAGAGGACCTCGGACACCGAAAGGAAACACCAACCTGAAGAAGAAGCCCAAGAGATGAATGAAATTTATCAATAACAATTCCGTGACATAGGGTTGTGAATTATTTATTGCAATGCAGTGATAATAATATTGTTTAGCGTTTCCTTGAATGTAACAACATTATTACCTGACAATGTTCTGATATTAAATATTATTGGCTAATGTTTTAGTATTTAGCTCCCTATATTATATAAATTAACGTCTACATGTTTAGTATTGTATATTATGAGCTCTTGTTCATGCATTTAATATTGTAAAGTATTAAACTATGTTCATATATACAGTATCGAGGATGGAAATGTCATAGACAATATTCAAGAAATCAGAATAAAAAGTGCAGTGTCAATGTGTAAAATGAACTAGTCATGATTAAGATACACCAGAGTGTACCAGCCATGAGTAAGTTACACCAAAATGCACCAGTCATGATTATTAAGTTACACCAGAATGTACCAGCCATGATTAAGTTACACCAGACTGTATCAGTCATGATTAAGTTACATCAGAATGCTCATTATAATCCTAAGTTATAAAATGTTTAGTCATACTAGATAACTCCTAATCACCTTAGATAACACTAAGTTCCAAGTGAATATTTGTGCGTCACGAAAACCCAAGCCAAAATGATTATCTTTTACCTCTTCGCGTCTCCTTGCAGGAGATAAATAGACACCTGGTGGCCATTAGCAAGGACCTTCAAGTCGTAGGCTCTATCCTCCTCCAGCAACTTCTCCCTCAAGATGTAAGATAAAGTTTTCGGGTAAGGTGTTGATGATTCGGCAGTGAAGTTGTATGGATGGATGTAGAGCTCAGTGGTGGGCAGAGGGATGTTATTGTAGAAGTGGGCGGTGTTGACGTCCTCGGCTGAGATACACGACAGGAAGACTGGGCAAATCAAGATGAGAACGAGAGGATCCACTCTTGTCGTCGCCATGACATATCCACATTCAGTCTGAAATAGCGGAAGATGTTTCATGGAAGAATCACGTGATATAGAAAAAATATATAATAATGAGGAATATGAAACCTTGGCTAGTGAAACCCGACAGAGCAAAATGTTGTCATAATGCAAGCTAGTATGGCAGCTTGTCCTTGGCAACACTTAGAACACTTGTCTGGAACTCAGAGTTTGTCTTCAGATCCGTGTGAGCTGGGGCGAGGGTAGGAATTTTAGTAAGGTAGAGGAAATATTTGAGTTTGAAACTGAGGTCAGAGTTACATAAACAAATTTCTGAATTAGAAGTCATTAAAAATCCTGAGATGGAATTACCAGAAAAATCTAAGATACATGAAAAGCTATTATAGTAATAAAATTAATAATTATAATAATAATAATAATAATAATAATAATAATAATAATAATAATAATAATAATAATAATAATTTTGATAATAGCAATTAAAATGAAAATAAAACTGATGAATATAATTTGCTCACAAAAATGTGTACAATAGCGTTAAAAACACTTGAAAAACCCATCCTAGAAAGCATACCAGTTCAGGTTTCACGTCTTCGTTAAAAGTGACTATAACCTGTGAAGACTGATGCAGCCACAGGGTACATACCCTGAGGAGGGCATTTCTCTCAGCGTATATCTTGAGTTTACTTTAATCCCTAATTCAGGAACATAAATATTCTTCTCTGGTGGTGATAACTTTCGAAATCCTAAATGGCGTTGCTCCTAACGTTGAAAAAACATGCGTCTCGCAATTCGACGACGGCACAGAGAAAATCTGAAGTGTGTATTCGCAGATTTTAGCGATTCTATGTGTAAAATGATGTGTTAGTTGTCCTCCCGTTAAAGCATGAGCAGTCTAAATGGCCCTCTTGTACTTTAAATTGATCCTCTTGTATTTTAAACCTTAATAACCAACATCGAGGAAGATTTTTCCGATCATCAGTTCATTGCTGAATTGGTAGATAC
The DNA here is from genome assembly GCF_038502225.1 of Cherax quadricarinatus. Taxonomy (NCBI): domain Eukaryota; kingdom Metazoa; phylum Arthropoda; class Malacostraca; order Decapoda; family Parastacidae; genus Cherax; species Cherax quadricarinatus. The sequence goes on from NW_027195572.1 coordinate 25,954, forward strand.
ATGTTGTTTATTAAATGATATTTCATAGACCAGAAATTAGCATTACTGTCTGAAAAAGGGAGTTTTCATTGTTCATGAGGGATTGAGGAAACACTTACTATAGGTCATGGTTTAACCTTAATATTCCACGGACAAATCTAAATTTGCGTAATTGCAAAGTTTTGAAATAGTGATCTAAGATGGATATTTGACCTAGAGGTAAGGACAGCGCTGAGCATAATACCAGAGGCACACACCAGCCAAGTAACCACGGCGGCGAATGCCCGGCTTTCGAACATTAAAACGGCATTCATGAACCCAATGAAGAAAAGAAACGTTTACAGAGGAGGTTTTTAATGCAACCTCGTTTATCTCTGCAGAACGGGAAACGTTGTCGCAATAGAAGCATGTTCTGAAATGTGTCTTTTTCTTTACTATTTTAGGCAGCACTCCACTTGGATTCAGGAATTTCAACAGTCTTTCGAGACCCTGTATATGGCATACGTCAGATCTGTCATAGAGTATGTAGCACCCGCATGAAGCCCTCTGAACACACTCATTCACTGAATTACCGTATATTATCCGTTGAATCACTATGAGACAATTAACAGAACAAAGATTATCAAATCAAGATTATATATATATATATATATATATATATATATATATATATATATATATATATATATATATATATATATATATATATATATATATATATATATATATATATATATATATATATATATATATATATATATATATATATATATATATATATATATATATATATATATATATATATATATATATATGTATATATATATATATATAAACATAAATATAGCATTAGAACTGGACAAGATTCCAATGCTCTATTTATTCATGTAAGAGATTTTAACCATCCAATTGATTTTCAAAAAGTTGAGAAAGTAGTATCAAGCAAGTCCATGGTCGACAGGAATATAATTGAATCTTGTTTCATAAAAAGCAGTTTTGACAATAATATGAATATTTCCTTTGGTTTATATAAATTAGATCCATTTATAATTAATAGAATTTGCGAAGAATTTAATAATACACTGGACAAATAATTTTTAAAATTTTCTTGGGTAGAATAGTCTGTTGGTGGACTGTGCGAAGGACCTGTCCAGTTGGGCCGGCGAGCGTCAGGTGTTTAACTGTTGTGGGATCTGACAGTGAGGTGTTGGCCAGATCCCTTATATACCTTCCTTGGATGCTTTACTTTCATAGTTCCTTGATAATGTGAGTTGTCACGAAAGCGCTTGGAATTTCTCTATTCTTTCACAGTGGTTGTTTTGCATATTCTGAAATCACCTGCTTACTGTGATCTTATTGCATATATATATATATATATATATATACATGTATATATACATATACATATATATATATATATATATATATATATATATATATATATATATATAGGGCCAGGAATTTAGAAGGATCATTTGTGGGTAACACACCAGCGAGACCAGGAGCCAAGATCCGACCCACATATCCAACAACCACACAAATCTCGTCCTCCACACCCACCCCCCCCCCCACACACACACACACAGACCACGGGTGGCCAGACATACAGGTGGCTGCGATAGACATCCACACACACACATCACCCACACACAGTCGAGTGTAAAGAAAGCCACTTGTAAACATGGGAGCGGTGTGAACCTTGCAGGTATTGTTTCACCTGACATTGATTGTGGAGGTGTGTGCCAGGTAGATGCTAGTGGCTTGGTTGCTTCGAGGAACCACATCAATTATACTGATTGGCGGGTACGTCAGCCGTATTCCACAGGGGGGGGGGAGACTTTGGACCTTATAGCGGCGGTGGTTTAGCACGTTTTTTTATCCTTATGATTAAATTAATTGTACGAGGAATAATTTGCGTTGTCTTGCCCTCGTCGGATGTTATTACCTGCTGAAGCAGTTGTCGTATTGTTGATTTGTCCTTCAATTTCTTCTTTTTCCTCCTCTTCCTTTCCTTCTTCTTCTTCTTCTTCTTCTTCTTCTTCTTCTTCTTCTTCTTCTTCTTCTTCTTCTTCTGTCGTAAAGGGTTCTTGAATGGAGATATCGTAGGTTGAAAGTAGACACACTTGTAGGATGGTAAATATATTGTCAGACTGAGAAGAGAGATGGAGCCCGGTGCCAAGCCTGTTCACGTTCTGTAGGTCTGCCGCCGAGTGAGAGCGGGACAAAGGGATCACTGCCCATGTGTATGCCCATGACGTCATTCCAAGCCAAAGGCCTACGAGGGATCTCGTGTCTAAAGCACATGGAGGATACTAATATGCTATGCTATATAATACAGGGAATACAGGGATCAGCAACTATGCTGACAGCTCGGTCATGTTACGTATGTCGTCCCGACATACACTACTATCTATAGGCTGAACAGGCAGGCGGATCTGGGCTGATTCTATACAATAACAAATGCATATATAACTTAGAACTAATGGATGGTACAACATGATTTTGACGTAATGGGTGTTAACGTAATCATTACAAACTATAAGTACAAATCATTATACAATATGGATGGAATTGATCGATCGATCTGTATTCATGCACTCTACGGATTCTGAGGAAGAATAATTATATACAAAGAAGTGTTTAACAGAAAGGCAGATTCGGTGCACACAAATCTAGACTGTTAATTCTCAGAATACGGAGGGAACGTGAACACGAAAATTTCTGACAAACTGATCAGCTAATAATAAAACACACAGTTGACAAATTCATTCATCTCGGACATCTAATTATGCAGGCTGTTTACACTTAAACCCAATTCTGCGAGGGTAAGGTTTACGTATGCAGAATGGTTATCATCTCTGGGAGGGTCGAATTCCTCTGCAATGGCTAACACATGCCTTGACTGAGAGATCTGAACGAGTATCTACAAAAGATACAACTACAATCACTAGTGACTGTGGAATTACTAACTCGTCTGCTAGGAGTACTCAACTCGACTATTCGATACAGTAATTCTTGGCTCATTACAAAGTCACTAATGGGTACTGGTGGCTTCACAGTAAGAATAAGCTCTTCCTGGAGCAGGAATCGAATCACACCAGAACACAAGGGATCGGTTCTTTGGGCATTTTTGACATCCTCGACAGTAAATGGAGGATCTGCAGTAACTACACTAACGTGTCGCGATAAAGCATCTGCGACTACATTTGACTTGCCAGGTAAATTTTCAAAAGTGGGATTGAACTCTTGGATAGTCAAGGTCCATCTGGCTAACCTTCCAGTAGGCTGTTTGTTCTGGAATAAAGGTAACAGTTCTTCCTTACTGGAGGAAAGAACAAACTCGGTGGAGTGGATGACTCCCCCCGGTTGAAAAAATTAACGCTATAACAGGCAATATGAGCAAGGGAGAACGAATCTACTATCTCAACTGCAAGCACAGGAGAAAGAAATGAACACGGTGAACAATGCTGATATTCAATCTGAGTCGCACACAGTGACACGAGGTATCAGCTATAAAGAAACTACACTTACAAACGTTAACATGTGAAAGTTACTCGAGAAATAACTTCTTACAATGCACTGATTACTGTCAACTAGGATGGGATCACCATCTGAAACACAAGGAACAACAACAGACACTCTAGTGAGAACACTTGCTGTAACAGAGACGTCTTTCTGCAGACAGCATGTCACATCAACAAGAGATGGCATTACTAGTTGCAAGTAATCGTTTTCTGACAAGGCATCCCCTGTGGCGAAACTACTACTCGAACTAGCAGTCATTGCAGGGATAGGCTGTGCACTCAAGGCAGTCTGAGTGTCCCCGGACACTTGAGGCAACGGAACACTATCCTGCAAGTCTGAAGGTATAGGTGGAACACAGATGGGAGTGACAGAATTACTAGTGCCTGACCGCTCGGCTACGTTAATAAGTAATTCACGGATCTATAGGAACTTAATCTGAACTTCACATTTCGCAGCACTTTAACAAATCTCAGATACAAGCTGTGAGAACAAACACATTGCTCAAGGGCTAGGTATTGTCTTTCAGTCAGTAAGGGAATGTTGGTACTGTGGACTGATTCATATTGACTTTGACTGGAATGATACACTAAGTGAACGTTCAAAAGTGACTGGGACATCTTCTCAGTGAAAATACTGAAGGGCATAAGTCAAGAAAAATGGAGAGAATGACACAGTAAGCTTAAATGGAAAAAATGCTTAACTATTCTGCATAAGTAATTAAAAATTGACAAGTTACACAGTAAGCAAGGAACTCACACAAGAAAAAAAAAATATGCAACTTAACAAACACTGAAAATCAAGAGAACTTGTACTTGCTCAAATCTAATATGCTCAATTTTTACTTTAAATTGAATAAATGGCACAGTGAGTTATCTTTACTTTCAATGCAACAAGGAAATACACAATAAAATGATAAAATGGACTCAATAAACTTGTGCAAAAATTGAAACAAACACACAATTCACTGAAATAAAAATTAAAATGACAGACAGAATAAAATACTATGCACAGAACAGAGCATAAGAAACTGCACTGTAATAAACTGTATTGCACAACACTGCATAAAATTGTCTGCAAGAAAAACTTTAATAGCAACACAATATTTGCACAAGAATTATTGCAAAATGAGTCTATGTGCAATAATAAAAAATTATAACACACAAGAAAAGAAATATATCAAGGAATGAACACTTTAACTCTTAACTGCACTTAAACAATACTTAACAAGCAAAAGAACAATTTACTTTAAAAGGAGAACTTAAAAATTGCACTAAGAGTGAATTTGTTCAATAAAACATGAAAAAAAATAGGTGCTAAAACACACAACAAAAAGAAATACAACACTTACAGTGATGCAGAACACAAAACATCAACATAAACTCAGTACTAGAATTTTCTTGCAATGAAACTTGATGTTTTTTAAAAAATTTTGTAAACAGATTTCTTGCTGGAGCTTTAAAAATGGCACTATTGTCTGTGGAAATAAGACAAATTAAACACTGGCTGAATGGAAAAATATGAACACAAGAATGTTCAACACACAGGGAACAAACAAAAATACACAATTGCTAGGAAGAAAAAAAAATAACAGACAACACTGAGTTGTGATGCAGAATATGAGGTGAAAAATTTACTGAGTTAATTCACTGGAATTCTGAAGTTTAAACACAAGTTCTATATTGCTCATATGTTGCACACACAACAAAGGAAACACTAAGTACTTACTTCAAGTGTGTAAAAAAAGAAACACAACACAACAGATATAAAATAATACACGAAAATTAACACTGAATTAAGGAGATTAAAAGAAATTAATAGAATCAGTACATGATAAACACTGAGTCTGATCAAGAGTCACTGAATGTCACTAAGAGATAAATTCACTGGGAACACAAAAGAAATGTCTCAACACTCGCAAATGTCTCTAAAAAAAAATATTATAGCTGTAACACTTGAAAAAATGAGATTGATGGATTGTTTTTATCGTCTTGTGCTGTCCTCTGCACAGATGATCGTAGAATTGCGCTTAAATCGGCGAGAGACAACACATAGGAGGCTTTTAAAGATGGCGCGCCACTCTCTAGCTCTTGACCCCCTATGTGGTCCTTAAAATATGGTGCTACAACCCTTAGCAGAGCACCAAAACACTGATGAGGTAGGTGAGTTGTAATGGCCGACTGTAGCTGGGTTTGTGGGTAATGGCTGAGCGAGGCGTCTGGGACCGGCAATGGTGCGACACACGTGATCGTGAGTGGCTGGGCTTATGGGTTGAACGTCGTAAGCCTCACTGAGAAAACCCACACTGCCGCGAAGATAATTCTAAGCCGACTTGCTTAAAATAAACCCACGAAGTACTACAACACCACAAGGATGACAAGGAGCACTCAGAATGCTTGGAACTTGAATCACAAGCGATGAAGACTAGTCACGTGGCTTGCCTGAGTACTGGGGTAAGACACCTGGGTTAGTTGCTAGCTGGCTTATCTTAACCCTTCACACAGAATAGCTTGATAACTTCACACGATGAGCACAGCAGGGGTGGAAGCTGGCTTGGCAGGCAAAATAATTGGATGGAGTAGGCTAGGCTGGACTGGACTCGGGTGTTCTGACTCCCCCACCACAGACTGGAAGCTGGCTTATTTTGCAAACTCGGGTCAACCCCTCGGGAGTAATGCAAAAAAGCAGGAAACACTAATACAAAGAGACTGACCAGTGAATAATGTAGAAGCTGGTAGAGTAGCTGGCTTGAGGTAGCTGGCTGGGTGAATCTCGGTAGTCGGTAGGCCTACTGGTCACACGAAATGGCCGTCTTGCTGGTCGACAATTTTATCTCCAGAAATCGCTGTAATCGTCAGAATTACAGGCTCACCGCTGTCACCATTTATCGTAAAGGGTTCTTGAATGGAGATATCGTAGGTTGAAAGTAGACACACTTGTAGGATGGTAAATATATTGTCAGACTGAGAAGAGAGATGGAGCCCGGTGCCAAGCCTGTTCACGTTCTGTAGGTCTGCCGCCGAGTGAGAGCGGGACAAAGGGATCACTGCCCATGTGTATGCCCATGACGTCATTCCAAGCCAAAGGCCTACGAGGGATCTCGTGTCTAAAGCACATGGAGGATACTAATATGCTATGCTATATAATACAGGGAATACAGGGATCAGCAACTATGCTGACACTTCTTCTTCTTCTTCTTCTTCTTCTTCTTCTTCTTCTTCTCCTCCTCCTCCTCCTCCTCCTCCTCCTCCTCTTCCTCCTCCTCCTCCTCCTTCTTCTTCTTCTTCTTCTTCTTCTTCTTCTTCTTCTTCTTCTTCTTCTTCTCTCTCTCTCTGTCTCTCTCTCTCTCTCTCCTCTCTCTCTCTCTCTCTCTTTTCCCCTCTCTCTAAAAATACTAGATGCAAGATATTATCGCTTGATAAATTACTCCATTTATACACCTTATACACGACAGGGATTCTAATCTCGAGATTTCCACTAAAAAATAATAATAATAATAATAATAATAATAATAATAACAATAATAATAATGATAAAAATAACAACAACAACAACAACAACAACAACAATAATAATAATAATAATAATAATACTAATAATAATAATAATAATAATAATAATAACAATAATAATAATACACTGAGAACTATGATCGTGAGGTTTCGAAAAACCAAAAACTAAGAAAAGTCAAAGGTCAGGTGTTTTCACTGGAGACGTGAGTTTAATGTAAACAAAGATAAATTTGGCATTAGAGTAGAAAGACTAGACGAAATTAATGGGACAAGCAAGACTAGAGAATAAAGTAAAAAAAAAAGAAGATAGATATTTCAGAATAGTATAAAAATGAAAATCACAAAAGCGATGGGTACGGAAGAATAAAGGGAAAAATACTGCAAAAATTGAGCATGGGAACACAAATAATGATTGCAAATGTCACTGTAAGTTTATTGCACAGAAACAAACAAGCGTCAGTCTTCATGGAGTAGTGGAGATAAACATAAACTAAACGAAGGAGGAAATTATGTTCCGATCTAGCATTAAACTTGACAGATGGAGCAAGACTCTTAAATGCAACAATAAGGAGTTGAGGCTCGAGTCTTGAGGTAAGAGAACGATGACATCACTGCCATGATGACATGACTGCCATGATGACATCACTGCCATGATGACATCACTGCCATGATGACATCACTGCCATGATGACATCACTGCCATGATGACATCACTGCCATATTGAAACCAGAGAGAAGGACGTAAACCTGACAGTGAGAAAAGGAACAGTTTCAAATTGGTTTAGAAAGACAAGCGAACAAACACTCGGATATATTTATTAGATGGTCCTGGAACCTTGATCAAGGTCCCAGGACCGAAACGTTTTCTAATAAATATGTCCTAGTGTTTATTAACGTGTCTTTCCTAACTTATTTGTTGGTATTTATTACCAAGATTTATAGCAGTTTCATACTGATCCACACGAAAGTTATTAAAACACAGAGGATAGAGGAAAGCCAAATGGTAACCTAACCAATTTAAAAATAGCATTTACCGCAGCAAGAGAAGGAAAATAGAATCGAAAGATAATTAAATTAAGAAATGCTTTGAGATAAACAGAGACATGAAATTGCCCATCACTGGACTTCGAGAAACGTGAAAAATCATCGAGAAGAACGTCAGAAAAGAGTTCTTTACTCTCAGCATCTTACAATCAGGCTGTGGCAGCAGGCGTCTTGTGAGCGTCGGAAACGACTATGAGAAAATGAACCAATAAATTGACTCTGAATTTTAGTAAACCAAGAGACGGGATGACGAGAGATGAAGCCTCTAAATGAGATGATAGAGAGTAGTGAAACCCCGAGGTTTGTGAGTTTGCTTAAGGAGATCATCAAAAAATGGTAGAAAGGTACAAATGGCACGGGAGCTCTTTGACAAAAACAAAGTCTGGGAAGGAAGTTTAGGGAGAGTCAGTAGATGGTGGGTGGAGGAAGAGACACTATAAAAGGAAGAGCCTCAGTGGAAGCATTCGATCTTCTGTAGGTAATCCTTGTGATGCGGACCTGTGTATTTTTTTTTTGTGTGTGAATACTAAAATGGTATAAAATACCGACAGGTTGTTAGGTAAGACACATATGCAACAGTTAGGTATCTTTATTTCGAAACAGTAGGCTTCAACTTTTCTGTACTCGACTGAAGAAGCCTACTGTGTAGGCGAAACGTTTCGAAATAAAGATACCTAACTGTTGCATATGTGTTTTTTTTTGTCTCGGTTTTGTGACCTTTATTCATCATTGCTGTCATTATTATCTCACTACATGTGAATTCCTCTGGCTTAAATTTTTATGAATTTACAAAAAAAAAAATCCCATTTTTTGAAGCTAAAATGGAAATAAACTTAAGCAAAAATAATAGAAAATCTGATATGATTATTTAATAAATTTGCCAATGATTTCTTTCAGTGAAGAAAATAATGTTTGTCCCCACACCTCCTAGTGACCCTGGAACCCTCCAAACCTTCCAGGACAAGATGTAGTGACCCCTGGAACCCTCCATACTCCGAAGGAGAAGATGTAGTGACCCTTGGAACCCTCCAGACCTCCAAGGACAAGATGGAGTTACACTGGTATCCTCCAGACCTCCTCAGACAAGATGTAGTGACCCTGGTATCCTCCAGACATCCAAGGAAAAGATGTAGTGACACCTGGAACCCTCCACATCTCCTCAGACTAGATGTAGTGACCCTGGTATCCTCCAGACCTCCTCAGATAAGATGTAGTGACCCTTCCACACTTCCTCAGAGAAGATGTAGAAACCCTGGTACCCTCCAGACCTCCAAGGACACAATGAGATGGTCGTATCTAAACACCTCAGCCCATGAAAGTTATCTTTAACTTTCTTTGCATCTCCACGCTTCACTGACTCCTATAAACACCACCACAAAGTTAAATATCGTCTATACTCCTTACTCTGATTTCCAGTTCATTTAAGTCCTTGTCCAGTCTATTAAACATGCAAAGTATTTTGCTCTTTGTATTTTTACTGCATTTTATTATCAAGTAAACGAAGTGTAAATAGTGTTTTTGTTTAGAGAACTCTAATAGGGTAGGCTAAAATAATTAGTTCGTAAATTCTGTGTACTTATGTGGCGTGACTCTGTTTACTTACTGTGTGTGTGTGTGTGTGTGTGTGTGTGTGTGTGTGTGTGTGTGTGTGTGTGTGTGTGTGTGTGTGTGTGTGTGTGTGTGTGTGTGTGTGTGTGTGTGTGTGTGTGATTGTGTGTGTGTGTGTGTGTGTGTGCGTGTCCGTGTGTGTGTGTGCGTGGTGTGTGTGTGTGTCCGTGTGTGTGTGTAAGAGAGAGAAAGAGAGAGAGAGAGAGAGAGAGAGAGAGAGAGAGAGAGAGAGAGAGAGAGAGAGAGAGAAAGAGAGAGAGAGAGAGAGAGAGAGAGAGAGAGAGAGAGAGAGAGAGAGAGAGAGAGAGAGAGAGAGAGAGAGAGAGAGAGAGAGAGAGAGAGACAGAGAGAGAGAGAGAGAGAGAGGAAGCTCGCTGGTGAATCGTCATCAGTGCTGAAACTATTTATTTTTCTTCAGGAGAAATAATCAAAATTTCTCCTGTTGCGAGGCACATGAGGGACCATTCCGTGGAGCTTTTGTCCATTTGATCAAGGTCCTTCGTTAACTTTACAGTCCACGCCGTAAATAAAATTCTCATTATGCGAAACGTCAGTACGCCCATATCAGCACCTAGCCGGATAATACATGCTGAAGAGAGAGACAGAGAAAGTCTGTCTACGGCAAAGGCGTCTAATTTTTTTTTTTCAATAAAGGGCCCCATGATCAGAAACCCATGTGTGCAGGAAGCGTGAATATTTTGTATATAAAATCGGTGAAGTATAGCCTGATAGTCAATATAAATGTAAGAATTGTTTTAGCAGTATCAAAACAGGTATTAAGTAGGCGGGGAGTTGGTTACATGACCTGATGTGATGGCGGTCTACAGAGCCACACACTCTCTTATTGAAAGCGTGATCTGTAAATGAGTTCCTGGGAGATCTGGAATGAAATCACAATTTCTACTAAAGGGAAAACAATTCTTTAAATACCGAACACAGACTGATGAAGTGTGAATTCAGCTTTATAGAATACGGAGCAATAAACAGGGAGGTGAACACATGAAACCCATATATATTATAGAACCTTGGACATGCAAGGTTCCATTTTGCTACACTTTCACAATTATAAAAGTCTGCATTATAAGAGTTGCAGATAAATGTGTTAAAAAAAGAATCACGGTACGCAGAACAAACGAAAATTTACAGACATGACGTTCTTGTAGAGGTTCGGTGATGAACTTGATCAACGAATAAATTTTATTAATTTGGGTCTGATCTCTTGAACAAATTTGACTATAATTAATCGGTGTTTATGTAAATTACAATGATAACTTCTGAACTTGCTTTTCTCGATTCTGATTTGTTATGAGTTAGACTAAATTGCGCACAAAAAAAATACAGTTGTGACGTGAATATTTGGGAATATTAAGGAAAAAATATGTGTATATTTAAAAAGAGGCAAAAAACTAAATCGATTTATTTGTAATGCCTTTCAAAGAGTGCAAGAACATTTTGATACGAGACTTGCCCACGGGTTATTTTTTTTAATACAGTCTGTGTTTGAAGAAGATTCTAATTGGCGACAAGTCACCTAATAATATGTCCGTAGTGTAGAATTACTTGTATTGATTTCACAGTTTATTTTCATTGTCATATCTGCACTTATTCCAATCAAACCATTGATGAGATGGTGTTACGGTGTTTGGCTTTAATTCAGCAACGGTGAATAGGAGGTAGGAAGAATGAGACGCATGTGCAACATTTGGAAATCTTCATTGAGGAAACGTTTCGCCAGCCAGTGGCTTCTTCAGTCCAGTACAGAGAAAAATGTTAAAAGATGAGGAGGAAGAAGAGGTAATTAGTCCTTCAGCCTGGAGACAATGTGTTCGTCCATCATGGACCGATCACAGTGACTCCAGCTAAGGGACTGATCACCTTATTCTCTTCATCTTTCACCGTTTTGCTCTGTATTAGACTGAAGAAACCACTTTCTGGCGAAACGTTTCCTCGGTAAAAGCGTCTCATTTTTCAACTTGTCGCTGTTCTAAGCCATTACAGCACAATGAGAGGTACGACTTCATGGCCCACGGAGAGCGTCTCCCAGCCAACACACTGGTATTATAAACCACCTGGTTATTTAATGTTATGCAGGCGCTGCGAACACTGACAATGCCTGGTTTTAAATGGCTCTTGAAATCTCTTCATAATTTACATCTGCCGCGTACCGGTACAGACTTACGATTTTGAAATAGCAGTCTGGACAAGTTCAGCGTTTGATAACATAGTGAAAGTAGACATTCACTTCACTCACATGGGACGTATACACACAAGAGGACACATAGACATATTTAAACAGTGAAGGTGAGGCACCAGGAGCATAGCTGTGACCCTGTAGTTACAAACAGGTTAATAAAAGTATACAAATGTTTATGAACACATCTACCCACCCACCCACACAGACACACACACACACACACACACACACACACACACACACACACACACACACACACACACACACACACACACACACACACACACACACACACACACACACACACACACACACACTACAATCCATACCCACAGCCTCCACCCAACACCGAGCTATAGAATCCCACAGTATGCCACCAGGTCTCCCACCCTCACAGGCCCCACAAACCACAGTGTTGGAAAGGAAACTGAAGGTATAATACACAAACGCTGATGGTATAACAAATACGTGGGAGGAGTGGCATGAAAGAGTCAAAGAGGCATCACCGGACATCATAGCTCTCACAGAAACCAAGCTTACAGGTATGATAACAGATGTCATCTTTCCAATGGGATACCAAATCCTGAGGAAAGACAGAGGGAACAGGGGGGGTGGAGGAGTGGCATTGCTGATCAAAAATCGCTGGAATTTTGATGAGCTGGAGAGAGGAGACAGCGGAGAAGAAAGTGATTACATAGCGGGAACGCTTCACTCTGGAGGTCCCAAGGTGGTAATAGAAGTGATGTATAACCCACCACAGAACAGCAGGAGACCAAGGCAAGAGTGCGACGAGAGCAATAGAGCGATGGTTGACACACTGGCTAGAGTGGCCAGAAGAGCTCATGCATGCAGGGCAAAGCTCCTGATCATGGGTGACTTTAACCACAAGGAGATCGATTGGGAGAACTTGGACCCGCATGGGGGCCAAGATACATGGAGGGCTAAGATGATGGAGGTAGTACTGGAAAACTTCATGTACCAACACGTAAGGGACACTTCAAGAGAGAGAGGAGAGGATGAACCAGCAAGGCTAGACTTAATATTCACCTTGAGTAGTGCAGATATCGAGGACATCACATATGAAAGACCCCTTGGGGCCAGTGACCATGTGGTTTTAAGCTTCGAATACACAGTAGAGCTACAAGTGGAGGGAGAAGCAGGAAGGCAAGGACAAATGTAGCCAAACTACAAGAAAGGGGACTACACAGGAATGAGGAACTTCCTGAACGGGGTTCAGTGGGACAGAGAACTGGCAGGGAAGCCAGTTAATGAGATGATGGAATATGTAGCAACAAAATGCAAGGAGGCTGAGGAGAGGTTTGTACCCAAGGGTAACAGGAATAATGAAAAAGCCAGGATGAGCCCATGGTTTACCCAAAGGTCCAGGGAGGCAAAAACCAAGTGTGCTAGGGAATGGAAGAAATATAGAAGGCAAAGGACCCAGGAGAATAAGGAGAGCAGTCGTAGAGCCAGAAACGAATATGCACAGATAAGAAGGGAGGCCCAAAGACAATATGAAAATGACATAGCAGCGAAAGCCAAATCTGACCCGAAACTGTTGTACAGCCACATCAGGAGGAAAACAACAGTCAAGGACCAGGTAATCAGGCTAAGGAAGGAAGGAAGGAGGAGAGACAACAAGAAATGACCGTGAAGGATGTGAGGAACTCAACAAGAGATTCAAAGAAGTGTTCACAGAGGAGACAGAAGGGGCTCCAGAAACACGGAGAGGTGGGGCACACCACCATGTGCTGGACACAGTGCACACAACCGAGGAAGAAGTGAAGAGGCTTCCGAGTGAGCTAGATACCTCAAAGGCAATGGTGCCAGATAACATCTCCCCATGCGTATTGAGAAAGGGAGCAGAGGGGCTATGTGTACCCCTAACAACAATATTCAATACATCTATCGAAACAGGGAGATTGCCTGAGGCATGGAAGACAGCAAATGTAGTCCCAATCTTTAAAAAAGGAGACAGACATGAAGCATTAAACTACAGACCAGTGTCACTGACATGTATAGTATGCAAAATCATGGAGAAGATTATCAGGAGAAGAGTGATGGAACACCTAGAAAGGAATGATCTCATCAACAGCAGCCAACATGGTTTCAGGGACGGGAAATCCTGTGTCACAAACCTACTGGAGTTCTATGACATGGTGACAGCAGTAAGACAAGAGAGAGAGGG